>NC_045984.1:2788548-3006740 GCF_010909765.2 Amblyraja radiata
AACGCCCCACACATCTCCATTAAGCTTCCTTTCTCACAATATTGCCGCTGATTTAAGCTTCCTTTAATTAGCAAACCACATGATGTTGTGGAAACCGTGCCGGCAGTAAACTGCAGATGCTGGTTTAAAACCGCAGACCACGAAAGAAGGGTCTTGACCCGCAACGTCACCCATTTCTTCTCCAGCCTTTTATACCTATCCGACAGCTAAACCTTGGAATCATATTGACAATTTAGGGATAAACGTTCGGGGGCCTGGAAGGCTCGACGGTCAGCATAAATGGGAGGGACATCGGACCGAGGAGGAGGACTGGTGGGAGGGTGAAACAGGGGGTAACGCCTCCAGAGCCTTCAAAGTCGCTGTTGGAGGCATCCTCGGGGCACAAAAGATGGCCGGGCGATGAGAGGAGAGGGGTGTCAATTAGCGGGAACTGACTCAGTACATCGAAAGCGCACGGGCCGACCGGAGTTGGAGTTTGAATAAGCCGCCAAAAGGTCGGAGCAAGCATGTGTATTATGTGCACAAGGAATTTCATGCACACATATGGTGAATGAGGGTGAAAATGTGCAAAAGGATGAGAAATCAGACGCCACAGAGTCACTTGCCCAGAGGAAGGGGAGTTGAGAACCAGAGGATATCTACGGTGGGCAGCACGACTCACGTCGCATCCGGCATCTGCAGTCGTCTGTCCTTTTTGTTGTTTTGTCTCGTTGAATGTAGTTTTTATTTTATTTTTGTGTGTAGTGTGTGGGGTTAAGTGTGTGGGGTGGCAGTGGGGGGGTGGTGGTGGAAAACTTTTTAACAGCTATCCGCACGGAGAACCGACCTTTTCTCTGTCGGGTCTCCGTTGTGTCGTGGGGCCCTAGAACATTTGGAGCGGCCTTCCGCAGGAACGACCTTGGGGCTCCAGTCGCGGAGTGCGGGACCTATTTCACCATCGGGAGAGGCTTGCAGAGTTCGGAGCGGGCGGAGGCGAGGTGGTGGCGCGTGCTGCGACCCGACCCGGGGATTCGTGAGGCTTACTGCAGGTTGGTGGACAGTGGACACCGGGAGCCGCGGGTCCTCGCTGGGAGACCGCTTTTCAGGGCTTCCGCAATGGCGACTTCACACGCCCGAGTTGTTGCGGGTTGAAGAGTACCTGGAGCGGGGCCTTACATCATCGCCGGCGTGGCTTGATATGGCTGTGGGACTTGCTAGCGCCCGCGGGGGGCTCCAACACAAGAGTGTGGAGAGTGGGCATCTTGCATCACCCGGCGCGGCGTTGTAATGGCCGCGGGACAATTTGCCATCGCCCGCGGGGGCTGTGCTTGACTTGACATAGGGAGGGGAATGGGGAGGCAGGGAGAGATAAGTCTTTGCGTCATCACAGAGAGAGGAGATGCGCTGTGATGGATGTTTGTGTAAATTGGTGTTGTGTCTTGGTTCTTTCTTGTGTGTATGACTGCAGAAACAACATTTCGTTTGAACCTCAATGGGGTTCAAATGACAAATAAATTGTATTGTATTGTATTGTATTGTATTGTATTGATATAGGTTTAAGGTGAGGGAGGAAAGATTTAATAGGAACCTGAGGGGCAACTTTTTCACATAATGGTTGGTGGGTGTATGGAACATGCTGGAGGAACTGTACGTTGAAGTAGTTGAGGCCGGACATTTAAGACACAATACCAACATTTAAGACCGCATTTAGGACGGTTCTGGATAGGACAGGTTGGGGGATACGGGACTAACACGACAGGTGGGACTAGTGCAGGGGAACAGGTGGTCGGGCGGATAAGGACTGTTTCCACACTGTATGGTTCCATTGACAATGACTAAAATAAATACAATTGGAAGACCCGTGCCCAGTCTCTGGCTGATGCCAGCTCTGTGGCATTTATGTTGCAGGTGGCCTTGCTAGCGACTTTGCATACATTTAATGGTGAGAATTCAGCAGATAGTAATCCCAGAGAACAGTGGAAAGGAGAGGAGAGCTACATTCCCTATGCTTGGCCACATTGGTGTAATCATTTGTGGATTATGTTGCAAAAGAGCTTGTGACATCTTCTGAGCATATAAGGTCACTAATGATGACTGTGCTGTTCCGATGGAGGGAACTGCCAGACAGCGGCACCTTACAGGAGCTGTCAACACTGTTTCAATCCTTTTAAATAAACAATGCAGCATGAAATTGTATAGAATAGCAAAGCAGCCTAAAATGCGCTGGCAAACAGGCTTGACATATTTATGTGTAGATAGGAACTGTAGATTCTGGTGATATGGCATGAAATATAGAAACATAAAAAAAATTGGTGCAGGGAGTAGGCCATCAGACCTTCGAGCCAGCACCGACATCAATATGATCATGGCTGATCATCCAAAATCCATACCCCGTTCCTTGCTTTCCCCATATCCTTCAGTTAACACTAAGAGCACAATCTAGATGCCCCTGTCCCACTGTGGTAAACCTGAACGGAAACCTCTGGAGACTTTGCGCCCCGCCAAGGTTTACCGTGCGGTTCACGAGTTCCCGGAGGTTTTTGTCTGTCTCCCTAATGGTCGAAGTGATCTCCACTTCTTCTATGTTCGGCGATATCTCAAAAAATTCAAAAACTGGCGCGACTAAAAATAGGTTGCGTTTTACAAATCGGTCATGTTTTAGTCGAAGACGGTTGCGATGCTAGTTGGTCTATGGAGTTGGTTCTACCGTACATACCTGCAACCTACCGGCAACTACCTTCCAACTAGCATCAGTCATAAAGGGCCTAGCCCTTATTCTTAAACTGGTGGCGCTGGTTGGACCCCAAAACCATCGGGAATATTTTCCTGTGTCTAGCATGGCCAATCCCTCACGGATTTAATATGGTTCTGTAAGTTCCCTCTCATTCTTCGAAATTCCAGCGAAGAAAACCTAGTCGCCCATTGTTCATCATTGTCAGTCTTGCCATCCCAGGAATTAACCTGGTGAACCAACGCGCACTCCCTCAATGACGCAAGAATGTCTTCCTCAGATCAGGAGACCAAAACTGCACCACAAATTTGGGTTCTCCCTGACTGCGTGGGTTTCTCTGGGATGCTCCAGTTTCCTCCCACACTTTGCAGTGTAACTGGCTTTGGTCAAAAATTATAAATTGTCTCCAGAGTGAATGGAGATTGTTGGTCATCATGGACTGAAGGGCTGTTTCGCACTGTATCTCTAAACTAAACTTTATTTTATTTATTTATTGTCTCATTAAATGTATGTCTTGCTTCTACTTTTTATTATTTTGTTAGTGTGTATATGTGGGGGGTGGGGGAGGAATCAAGTTAATCTCTTCCCTGTGGGGGGGACTTGACTTTTGCCTTGTCGGGTTATCGATTGTTGTTGGGGACAACATCGGGGAGCCGGCGACGGCCTCCAACCGGAAACAAACCTGAGGACCCAGTCGCGGAGCCTGCGGACCTTCAATCGAGGAGCTGGCGACTTTGGAGAGGGAGGAGACTGTGGTGGCGCGCGGCTGTGACCCGACTTCGGAGCTGGAGGCTCTGGCCGAAGGCCCGTGGTCCCGGTAACATTGGGGCTCGCAGGTCCATGGTGAGAGAGAACTTTTCGGAGCTCCCGCAACGGACAAACTTCTCCCTCCGGATTCGCGGGGGTTTAAAGGACTTGGAGCGGGGCCTTAACATCGCCCGGGCGGGCTTAACGGCCGCGGGACTTACCAACGCCCGCCGCGGGGGCTTAACATCGGGAGCCCCAGTTCGCCTCTACGTTGCATGTGGACTGCTGGACCGCGGGAGAGAGAGAGAAAAAGGGACGAGAAGACTTTTCCTTCTCTCACCGTGGGGAGGTGTGGGCGATTCACGGTGATGGATGTTTGTGTAAACTGTGTTAATGGGGTCTTGGGGTTTTTGTATGTTAAGACTGTAGAAACCTGATTTGTTCAAACCAATCTTTGAATGACAATAAAGGGCATTCCATTCTATCTATTCTATTCCAAATAGTCTAAACTAGTCTAAACATACGCTGATGGGGCGTGATAACACGGCACATCATTCTGCATTAAATCCACTTTTAAATGCAGAGCATGTAGAGTAAATGAGTCATAGATGATACAGCATGGAAACAGGCCTTCGGCCCAACGTGCCACACCGGCCTACATGTACCAGCTACACTATTTCCACTTGCCTGCGCTTGTCTTCCAAATTGTCCTATCCAGTGCTGTGTCTACTGTTTCTTAAAGTGGGGGAGAGTCCAGCCTCAATTACCTCCTCTGGCAATTGTTCCAGACACCACCACCCTTGTTGAATTAGAGTGACCTCAGATTCCGATTAAATCTTTTCTCATTCACCTCAACCTATGGCCTATGATCCTCTATCTACTCTGGCAAGAGAACCAATCTATTCCTTAATTTTTTATCCTCCATAAGATCATCCCTATCCTCCTGCGCTTCAAGAAATAGAGTCCAGCCTATCAACTCTCCCTATAGCTCAAACCTCTAGTCCTGGCAACAGGGGTAAAGAGGTTAATGAGCAGTTGAGTACACTCCGTGCACATGATCGGGAAATGGCAGGCAAGGACGCGGCTCGCTGCAGCTCGCCTGCAGTTCGTTTGATTTTTTAATAGTTTTTTTTTGTTTTCTTTTATACTTGTTTGTTAGTTCTTATAGTTATTACTTATTAGGTGTGTTCTGGGGGGGGGGGGGGTTTGATTGTGAAACATGTTTTTTGTCTATTCCTTCGGGGGAATGCGACTTTTTCTTTTCCTGAACTTAAAGAAAGGGTAACCTTTGAGGGTATGAGACGTGAATTGGCCAAGATAGACTGGCAATTGATTCTTAATGGGTTGACGGTGGATATGCAATGGAAGGCATTTAAAGACTGCATGGATGAACTACAACAATTGTTCATCCCAGTTTGGCAAAAAAATAAACCAGGGAAGGTAGTGCATCCGTGGATAACAAGGGAAATCAGGGATAGTATCAAAACAAAAGATGAAGCATACAAATTAGCCAGAAAAGGCAGCCTACCAGAGGACTGGGAGAAATTCAGAGTCCAGCAGAGGAGGACAAAGGGCTTAATTAGGAAAGGGAAAATAGATTATGAAAGAAAACTGGCAGGGAACATAAAAACTGACTGCAAAAGCTTTTATAGATATGTGAAGAGAAAAAGATTAGTTAAAACAAATGTAGGTCCCTTGCAGTCAGAAACAGGTGAATTGATCATGGGGAACAAGGACATGGCAGACCAATTGAATAACTACTTTGGTTATGTCTTCACTAAGGAAGATAAATAATCAGCCGGAAATAGCAGGGGACCGGGGGTCAAATGAGATGGAGGAACTGAGTGAAATCCAGGTTAGCCGGGAAGTGGTGTTAGGTAAATTGAATGCATTAAAGGCCAATAAATCCCCAGGGCCAGATAGGCTGCATCCCATAGTACTTAAGGAAGTAGCCCCAGAAATAGTGGATGCATTAGTGATAATTTTTCAAAACTCTTTAGATTCTGGAGTAGTTCCTGAGGATTGGAGGGTAGCTAATGTAACCCCACTTTTTAAAAAGGGAGGAAGAGAGAAAACGGGGAATTACAGACCAATTAGTTTAACGTCGGTAGTGGGGAAACTGCTAGAATCAGTTATTAAAGATGGGATAGCAGCACATTTGGAAAGTGGTGAAATCATTGGACAAAGTCAGCATGGATTTATGAAAGGTAAATCATGTCTGACGAATCTTATATATCTTATATATCTTATATATCGAGGATGTAACTAGTAGAGTGGATAAGGGAAAACCAGTGGATGAGTTATATCTGGACTTTCAGAAGGCTTTCGACAAGGTCCCACATAAGAGATTAGTATACAAACTTAAAGCACACGGTATTGGGGGTTCAGTATTGATGTGGATAGAGAACTGGCTGGCAGACAGAAAACAAAGAGTAGGAGTAAACGGGTCCTTTTCACAATGGCAGGCAGTGACTAGTGGGGTACCGCAAGGCTCAGTGCTGGGACCCCAGCTATTTACGATATATATTAATGATTTGGATGAGGGAATTGAATGCAACATCTCCAAGTTTGCGGATGACACGAAGCTGGGGGGCAGTGTTAGCTGTGTGGAGGATGCTAGGAGGCTGCAAGGTGACTTGGATAGGCTGGGTGAGTGGGCAAATGCATGGCAGATGCAGTATAATGTGGATAAATGTGAGGTTATCCACTTTGGGGGCAAAAACAGGAAAGTAGTTTATTATCTGAATGGTGGCCGATTAGGAAAAGGGGAAGATTCAACGAGACCTGGGTGTCATGGTACACCAGTCATTAAAAGTAGGCATGCAGGTGCAGTAGGCAGTGAAGAAGGCGAATGGTATGTTAGCATTCATAGCAAAAGGATTTGAGTATAGGAGCAGGGAGGTTCTACTGCAGTTGCACAGGGTCTTGGTGAGACCACACCTGGAGTATTGCGTACAGTTTTGGTCTCCTAATCCGAGGAAGGACATTCTTGCCATAGAGGGAGTACAGAGAAGGTTCACCAGACTGATTCCTGGGATGTCAGGACTTTCATATGAAGATAGACTGGATAGACTCGGTTTGTACTCGCTAGAATTTAGAAGACTGAGGGGGGATCTTATAGAAACTTACAAAATTCTTAAGCGGTTGGACAGGCTAGATGCAGGAAGATTGTTCCCGATGTTGGGGAAGTCGAGAACAAGGGGTCACAGTTTAAGGATAAGGGGGAAATCTTTTAGGACCGAGATGAGGAAAACATTTTTCACACAGAGAGTGGTGAATCTCTGGAATTCTCTGCCACAGAAGGTAGTTGAGGCCAGTTCATTGGCTATATTTAAGAGGGAGTTAGATGTGGCCCTTGTGGCTAAAGGGATCAGGGGGTATGGAGAGAAGGCAGGTACAGGATACTGAGTTGGATGATCAGCCATGATCATATTGAATGGCGGTGCAGGCTCGAAGGGCCGAATGGCCTACTCCTGCACCTATTTTATATGTTTCTATGTCTATGTTTCTATGTATCCCCCTTCCTTGCCTCCGTCTGCGCTGAGGCCTAACTCGCGCCCGACCTCGAAACTCCGGAAGCAGAGCCAGCCAGGACTAGGCTGGCAGACTTCTCGGGGCTGTGGCGGGAGTGACTCGGAGCTGAGGCGGCTGGGACTTGGAGCTGAGGCTGGCGGCCGGCCCGACTTGGAGCTGAGGCTGCGGGACTACGGGAGCGGAGCGGCGGGACTCGGAGCTGAGCGGCGGGAATCGGGAGCTGAGCGGCGGGACTCGGAGCTGAGCGGCGGGACTCGGAACTGAGGCGGCGGCGGCCCCACTCACTGATGCGGCGTTCCAGTTTTCGGCAGCGACCCGACTCGGTCCAGTTTTCGGCAGCGGCCCGACTCGGAGCTGAGGCAGTGGCGGCCCAACTCGCTGAGGTGGTGTTCCGGCTTTTGGCAGCGGCCCGACTCGGAGCTGAAGCGGTGGCGGCCCGACTCGGACCGGAGGTGGCGTTCCGGCTTTCGGCAGCGGCTCGAATCGGAGCTGAGGTGGCGTCGACATCACTTCGGAGGTCCGCTGGACTGGAGGGCGGCATCTTCGGCCTGGATCGCCTCAGCGCAGAGGGAGAACAAGGAGGGAAGAGACAGAGACTAAGACTTTTGCCTCCATCACAGTGAGGGAGAAGGTGCTTGGTGAACTCACTGTGGTGGATGTTAATTTGTGTTTATTTTATGTTTTGTTATTTATTATTATTGTGTGTGACTGCAGGCAACGAAATTTCGTTCAGACCGAAAGGTCTAAATGACAATAAAGGAATCTAATCTAATCTAAAAAAAGAATGGGTCTGTGATTTTAAGTAAACGGCTTTGAGATGATCATTCAGACACTATCCTCCTGAAGATCCCACCTAAAGAGATCTAACATTTGCCAAAAAGGAAAAGCGTGCTCCTTTTCATCTGTTGGGTAGGATTAAGGTTGATGCTGTGATCAAAGTTGAGTTAAACATAGAATATAGAACAGTACAGTACAAGAACATGAGGCCATCACATATCTACCCGCATGTAACCCATATCCCCTCCATCTCTGCATACCCACATACCTATCCGAAAAGTCCCTTCAATGCCACTAATGTAGCTGCTTCAACCACCAACCCTGGCAGCAGGTTGTGTAATGCCCCTGTCCCATTAGGAAACTTGAACGGAAACCTCTGGAGACTTTGCACCCCACCGAAGGTTTCCGTGCGGTTCCCGGAGGTTTTTGTCAGTCTCCCTATCTGCTTCCACTACCTGCAACCTCCGCAACCACCTGCAATCTCCGGGAACTGCACGGAAACCTTGGGTGGGGCGCAAAGTCTCCAGGACGTTTCGTTCAGGTTTCCTAAGTGGGACAGGGGCATTACAAAACTTTCCCCGCACATCTCCTTTCCTCTGCCGAGTTTTGTACAATTTGTAAAGTTTGTGCTCAGAAAATACCCCTGTTCAGTATTACGAATAACGGCATTTTGATCAATTTATGCACATACCCAAACAGTATAACTCAGCGGGATAAGAGATAGGTGGATAGCTATCCTATCTACACTAGAGAGCTGTCCTTATCCCATTAACCCACATCACAACCCCCACTTCCCACCAAAGCCTCTTTAATGCCAATCATTGTATCTGCCTCCACCACCACCCTTTGTATAAATGTGCCCGCACATCTCCTTTAACACTTTGTGTAAACACAAGTTGATTTGACTTGATATGACGGTGATCGACTTCAGGCAAGCCCAGCGGTACCACACGGTTCGGTACAACATACATTGATGCCACCGAAGGTAGAGTTGGCTGAAAGCTTCAAGTTCCCAAGAGTAAATATCACCAGCAACTTGTCCTGGACTAGCAATAGCGAAGCAAAGGCCCAGCAAGCACACCAATGCCTCTACTTCCTTAGAAGGCTTAGGAAGTTTCAGCATGTCCCCAACAACCCTCACCAATTTTCTAATGGTTTCTAGGAGATGTGCGGGGGCAACTTTTTACAGAGAGGGTGGTAAGTACCAGGAACACGCTACCAGGGTTGGTGGGTTGACGCATTTAAGAGGCTTTTGGATAGGCACATGGACATTCAGGGAACAGAGGAATATGGATTATTGCGGATGCAGATAAGAGATGATCTTGGCATCATGTTCGGCACAGACATTGTGGGCCGAAGGGTCTGTTCCTGTGCTGTACTATTCCATGTTTCACACAAAAAGATGTAAAAGATGCACTCAAGATATTAGTTATTTCAAACTGAAGACATCGTGGCACAAACACATAGAATTGGATCTTGTTTGAGTGCTTTGTTTGATGATATTTAACATAAACCTAGAACCTCAACAGTTAACAGAAAGAAAGATGTTCATTAGCATTTTCAGCCAGAAATCCAAATCCCTTTGCAGAAGAAGATGGTTGCGGATGGATTTAGATGTCTTGACGTGCTCACAGCATGTTCCGGATGGACTAGTTTTTACACTGTTGTTGTCGCTATTCTGATTAATTATACCAAAAAGAAAATGCTCAGGGGAATAATTTGCATGTTCCCTGATGAACGTGGGAATGTGAAAATCAGACACAGCTAAGGTTGCTTGCTCCTTGTACCTGTTCTGCCATTCAGCGAGGTTCTGTCCCATCCTCTATCTCAGCACACTTGCCCACATTAAACCCACATCACGTGATTCCCTTCATATCTAGTTCAACGGTACTTTATTGTCACTTGTCATGCTCGGGCTCCAGGGAGTGTATTAGAGCAGAGGGACCTAGGAGTACAGGTACATAGTTTGTTGAAAGGGGCATCACAGGGTGGTCAGAAAGGCCTTCATCAGTCAGACAAGTGAGATACAAGAGGTATGAATCTTGATTTCTTGAATCTTTCAACTTCAAGTAAACCCTTCCCTTCTCTCTCTTCTCCGTCCCTCCCCAACCCTGGGTTTACGACTAGTTTTCACTGAACTCCTGAATAATTTTACTGATTGTATGCCTCGTTGTCACCTTCCCCTCAGTTAACAATGAACACCTTACTCTTCCATATCTCTGGTCTCCCTTCCCCTGACTCTCAGTCTGAAGAAGGGTCTCGACACCATTCCTTCTCTCCAGAGATGATGCCTGTCCTGCTGAGTTATTCCAGTATTCTGTGTTCATCCTTGTTGTAAACCAGCATCTGCATTTCCTTACTACACATTAAGTATAGAAGTTGGGAGGCCATGATGCAGTTGCATAAGACGTTGGTGAGGCCGCATTTAGAGTATTGTGTTCAGTTTTGGGCACCATGTTACAGGGAAGACATTGTCAAGCTGGAAAGGGTACAGGGAAGTTGCCAGGACTCGAGGGCCTGAGCTATAGGGAGAGGATGAGCAGGCTGGGACTCTATTCCTTGGAGTGCAAAAGGATGAGGGGTTATCTTGTTGAGGTGTACACAGTCATGAGAGGAATAGATTGGGTAGACTCACAGAGTCTCTTGCTCAGATTAGGGAAATCAAAAACCAGGGGACATAGGTTTAAGATGAGGGGAATAGATTTAATAGGAACCTGAGTGGAACTTTTTCACACGAAGGGTGGTGAGTGCATGGAATGAGCTGCGGCAGGAGGTTGTTGAGGCTGGCACTATCGCAACATATAAGAACTATTTAGACTGATACATGGATAGGACAGGTTTGGAGGGATGTGGGCCAAATGCAGGCAGGTGGGACTAGTGTAGATGGGACATGTTGGTCGGTGTGGGCAAGTTAAGCCGAAAGGCCTGCTTCCACGCTGTAAGGCTCTATGACTCTAGATACAATGAGATTCATTTCTGTATACAGTTCAGTACAAATATGACTATATATGAGCACTTAGATGCATCTCAGATACATTACAAGCGTATTTGAGTGGTTGAAAGACGACGACCAGTTTCTTTGAACGATTTTTGTTTCAAACTAATTCTCTGATCCACAAGTCTATACACACGCGACAGGCCACAACGGTGGTCAGTCGAACAACTGCCGCGGGAAAGCAAAACCACGTGAAAACCCCGACCCCTCCCAGGTCACGTGCCCGCGACTTCCGACCGCCGGCTTCGATACTGGCGTGCACCAGCAGGTTCCGCTACAGTATAGGAATATTACACACTATCTCAAAACTGGATAGCACATACGGTGGCACAGTAGCGCAGCGGTAGAGTTACTGCCTTACAGTACCAGGGGCCCAGGTTCGATGCTGACCATGTGTGCTGTCTGTACGGAGTTTGTATATTCTCCCCTTGACCAGCCTGGGTTTTACCCGTGAGCTCTGGTTTTCTCCCACACTCCGAAGACATGCAGATTTCTAGGTTAATTGGCTTGGTAAAATTGTAAATTGTCCCTAACTTGTGTAGGATAGTGTTAATGTGTGGAGATAGCTGGTTGGCGCGGTTGGTTTGCCGAAGGGCCTGTTTTGACACAGTATCTCTTAACTAAAGTCAACCGTGGAATGGTGGAGAATGAGCACATCACATGAGCTGCTCTACATCGGTGAGACCAAGCGTAGGCTTGGCGATCGCTTCGCCGAACACCTCCACTTGGTTCGCAATAACCAACCTGATCTCCTGGTGGCTCAGCACTTCAACTCCCCCTCCCATTCCGAATCCGACCTTTCTGTCCTGGGCCTCCTCCATGGCCAGAGTGAGGACCACCGTAAATTGAAGGAGCTGCACCTCATATTTCGCTTGGGCAGTTTGCACCCCAAGCGGTATGAACCATTGGACTTCTCTAATTTCATCAGGTAGTCCTTACTTTCTCCTCCCCTTCTCAGCTCTCCCTCAGCCCAATGGCTCCTCCTCTTCCTTTCTTCTTCCCGCCCCCCCCGCCCCCCCCCCCCCCCCCACCCTCAGTCCATCCTATGCACGAGGGTCAATTTCCAGAAGGCAATTAACCTACAGACCTGCATATCTCTGGAGTGTGGGAGGAAGCCGGAACTCCCGGAAAAAACCCACGGGGTCACAAACTCCGTACACACAGCACATGTAGTCAGGATCGAACCCGGGTCTCTGGCGCTGTAAGGCAGCAACTCTAACGCTGCGCCACCGTGCCAAGACAGCAATATTATTTATCACATGGTAAAGGGATACGGTTATGTAGCCACGAGAGACTGCAGATGCTGGAAACTTGAGCAAAACACAAAGTACTGGAGGAACTGAGCAGGTTAGGCAGTATCTGTGGAGGGAATGGGCAGACAACAATATAGGTCAGTATCCATCTCCGAGTTGACGGAGGATTCACAACCCAAAATGTCGTCTGTCCGTTCCATCTATTGATGCTGCCTGAAACCCTGACTACCTCCAGCACTTAGGGTTCGCAAGGGATAAGGTTGTGTTTGGTTTTGCTGTCAGTAAATACTGGCTTGTGTACTTGAAGTATGGGAGCAACTTCGTAAATAGTCATAGTCAAACAGTGTGGAAACAGGCCCTTCGGCCCAACTTGTCCGACATGTCCCATCTACACTAGTCCCACCTGCCTGTGTTTAGCTCATATCACTCGAAGATTGTCCTATCCATGTACCTGACTAAATGTTTCTTAAGCATTGCGATAGATCCTGCCTCAACTACCTCTTCCGGCAGCTCGTTCCATTCACCCACCACTCTTTGAGTGAAAAAGTTACCTCTCAGGTTCCTATTAAATCTTTCCCCCCACCTCACAAACCTATGTCCTCTGGCTCTCAAGTCCCCTACTCTGGGCAAGAGACTCTGTGCCTCTATCCGATCTATTCCTCTCATGATTTTGTACACCTCTATAAGATCACCCGTCTGAAAAGTTACCTCCCTTGCACAAAGCGCCCTCTCGTCAACTTATTGTTTCTCGTCCTTGTCATGGCTGCTCCCCACATCAGGCAATTGAGCGAGGAAAATATTCGAGTAGTTTACTGCTTAGCAGCTGCCTAACAGCTCTTTCAGCGTCAGAGACGTGGGTTCGATCCCAACTCTGGGTACTGTCTGTATGGGGTTTGTACGTTCTCCATGTGACCGTGTGGGTTTTCTCCGACATTTTCGGTTTCTTCCCACACTCCAAAGACATACAGGTTTGTAGGTTAATTGGCTTGCTATAAATATAAATTGTCCCTCGTGTGGGTTGAATAGTGTTAATGTACGAGATCGCTGGTCGGTGCGGATTCTGTGGGCCAAAGGGCCTGTTTCCGCACTGTCTCACTGAACTCAAAACTATAAAGTCATCAAATGGAGAGCTACTTGGTTACACTATTGTACTTGAACTACCAAGTGCCCTCAGACTTGCCTCTCCCTCGACTCGACCGGAAACGTCACCTATGCCTTCTCTCCAGAAATGTTGCCCAACCCGCTGAGTTCCTCCAGCATTCTGTGTCTGCCCTCAGACTTTACTCTCTGCTCAAGTGCTTGTCCCTTGCAATTAAACATTGATGAAAGTTGCAAGCTCTATAAAAAGCTTTCATCGTGGCTGATGAGATGATTAAGCATAAGGACAGGCGGAGAGGTTGACAGAATACACAAGCTCTCTTTCTGTAGAAGACATCAGTGGATATCCAAGCATTGAAATACTGAGTGAGGACCATATAAAAAAAAGTTCTCTGTAACTGGTGTATAGATATGTGGTTAGTTCAGTTTAGTTTATTGTCACATGTGCCGAGGTACAGTGAAAAGCTTTCGGTGCGTGCTAACCGTTCAGCAGAAAGACTGTACGTGATCGCATGTCTCTTATGCCCACTTTGGTCATGGCTGACCATGGGTGTCTCCAGGGTGCTATTCCCTATATGGAGGATGCCTGTGCGTGACTTTGTTTAACGTGGAGAGACTGGTGCACAGACAGCCACCCCACGGTCCTTGACAGATCTGGATCAGGATCCAGTGGCATGGAGTCCAAGATGACCGGAGAGCCTTTTCTGCTGCAGCCTTCATCCGCCTTCCCAGCCGTTGTGATGCTCCACTAAGGTCAGCCATCATCCTCCGCCTGTTCCACCGTTGAGGTCTTGGTTGGATTGCTCTTTGTCAGAGACCTCCCCCTCGACCTTACCGCCATGGGTGGCCCGACCAGGAGCATAGCTCCAGACGGCATCGCTCTCAGGATCTCAGGACCACACAAGCTTCTCCACCACGACAAGAATTTAGAGCATCGAATGGATTTGCACCAATCGCTGCTTCAAAAAGGCAGCCAGCATCATCAGAGACCCACACCACCCTGGCCACACACTCGTTTCACCCCTGTCATCGGAGAAAGGTATAGGAGCCTGAAAATTGTAATGTTCAGGTTCAGGAGCTGCTTCTTCCATACAACCATCAGACTAATATACACTACAACCTCCAAATAAGCTCTGAACTACATAGACGGAGGCATTGGTTTTGCTTTTTGCACTATTATTGTTTGTGTGTTTTTAAGTGTATGTATATATATGTGTATGTACATTGTCCTTTTGTCCTTACTATATATAGTGAGGTAGGATATGTGCACTGAACTTATATTGCTAATTATATTTTTTCCAGAGTACAATGTTTACATATTCTGTTGTGCTGCTGAAAAAGTAAGAATGTCATGGTTCTGTCTGGGACAGAGGCCAATAAAACAATCTTGACTCTTGATAACAATCGAGCCGTCCACACTGTACTGAAACATTTTAAAGGGAATAACCTCAGTGCAAGATAAAGTCCAGTAAAATCCAATTAAAGATAGTCCAAGGGTCTCCAATGAGATATATAGTAGTTCAGGACTGTTCTCTAGTTGTTGATAGCATGGTTTAGTTACCGGATAACAGATGAGAGGAAACTGTCCCTGTATCTGGAGATGTGCGTTTTCACACTTCTGTACCTCTTGCCTGATGGGAGAGGGGAGAAGAGGGAGTGACTGGGGTGAGTAGGGAACCAATGCCTGTACCTGTAACTCAATGAATACAATAATGGCCTCTTTATCACTACCCACTTTCTATCTACATACGTTTAATGATTGATTGAAAGTTACAGCATGGAAAAGGCCATTCGGCCCACTGAATCCATTCTGACCATCAATTACCTGTTCACACTAGTTCTATGTTATCCCACTTTCTCATCCACTCCCTGCACGCTTGGGGCCATTTACAGAGGACAATGAATGTACAGACCCGCATGTTTTTTAGGATGTGGGAGGAAACAGAAGCACCCAGAGGAAACCCACATGATCACAGGGGGAATGTGAAAACTCCACACAGACAGCACCGGAGGTCAGGATCAAACCCGGGCCTCTGACACTATGAGATGGAAGCACTACTGTGATAAACCTCAATGATCTCACATATGCTTGACAGAAGCCTTTGATACAAATGGTGCCCTGAATGACATTGGTATGAGACCCTTTCCCTTGGTTGTCAAAGGGAACCACTCCTTGATGCGCCCAGCAATTAAGCCAAACACTCTCGTATCATGAGATGGCTCTTCCTTGTCACAAGATGGATGTGGAGAGAGCTGGAGCCTGCAGTTCAACAAAAAGATTGTTTCTTTCCTTAAAACAAAGAGGAAATTCTCTTCTCTCATACCCATGGTTATGATTATTTGCTCTTATATCATATGGTTTTTGTCACATTCTTTCACAATATAAAATCAGGCCATTCAGCCCAACGAGACGATTCTAGCCCTGAGAGCAGTCCCATCAGCCTCATTCTCCAACTTATTTCTCTGCAACTCTCATTCCCAGCAAGTTGGAAGGTCATGCGCAGTTGTATAAGACATTGGTCAGGCCGCATTTAGAGTATTGGGTTCATTTCTGCACACCATGTTATAGGAAATATGTTGTCAAGCTGGAAAGGGTGAAGACAAGATTCACGAAGATGTTGCCTGGACTCGAGGGCCTCAGCTATAGGGATAGATTTAGCAGGCAAGGACTCTATTCCATGGAGTGCAGGAGGATGAGGTTTACATTACTCTTATAGAGATTTGCAAAATCATGAGAGGAATAGATTGGTTAAACCCACAGAGTCAGGGGGATTGAGAAGCAGAGGACATAGGCGTAACGTGAGGGAGGGGTTAAATTTGATAGGAACTTGAGGGGTAACTTTGCGCACAAAGTGTGGTGGGTGCTTGGAACGAGCTGCTGGAGGAGGTAGTTGAAGCAGAGACTATCGCGATGTTCAAGAAATTTTTGGACAGGTACATGTATAGGACAGGTTTAGAGCGATATGGGCCTAACGCAGGCAGGTGGGACTGGTGTAGATGGGACATGTTGGTTAGAGTGGGCAAGTTGTGCTGAAGGTCCTGTTTTCAAACTGTATGACTCTATGATTCTATGACTCTAACTTTTTGCCGACTCTGAACACTCCCTCCCTCCCTATTGTTGACAGTAAACATTTAACCCACCAAAAGCCCCATCTTTGCGACGTGCTGTTACCATATCTAAAGCAGTCAGGGGAACTCCATGGTGAATATCTTCTTCTTCCTGCGTATGGCATGCACAGCCTAAAGCTGTAGGACAACGTGTTCTATTTGATCTTATTTGATTGTTCACGCTGGTTGATTGCATTCGTCTAAACAGGGCGGACCATGTGAAGGTTGCAATCTTCCACCCCATGGAAAATATATAACGTCCACATGGAAAGCAGCGTGGGTCAGGATTGAACCTGCATCATTGAGACAATGAGGTGCACTACCGCTGCTAACAACCTGGTCATTGTCCATGGAGATAGGGTGGACCTGATCTGCATCCCCAAACTGTTGCCACACAAACACCTCTACCTCCTGGGAAGGTGAAGGAACTTTGATATGGTCTCCAATGTCCCTTACCGGTTTCTGGTACCGGTTACAGGTGCAAAAGAGGAAGCATCCTACTCGCATGCATTACGGCTCGATTTGGCAACGGTTCTACCCAAGACCGCAGGAAATTACAGGGTATTGTGAACGCATCCCAGTCCGTCGCACAAACCATCCTCGCCCACCCTTCATTGAATCCGTCCATACTTCACGCTGCCTCAGGAAGGCTGCCAACATAATCAATAAATGGAACCACGTACTCCACAATAGACATGTTGCCTGTAGGCAGCTCATGGGTTATCATTATCTTAGAGATGTTGATTAACCCTGAGATCAGCATGGTACAATGTGCGAGGTACAGAGAAACATAATGGTCTATAAAACCAGGCAGCAAAGAAAGAATCATAGTAACTCAAGGAGCTGCAGTTGCTGGTTTACAAAAAAAGTACACACTGTGCTGGAGTAACACAGCAGGTCAGGCAGCATCTCTGGCGAACATGGATAGGTGACATTTTGGGTCAGGACTCAAACTGAAATGTCACCTATCCATATTTTATAGAGATGATTCTGACCTGCTGAGTTACTTTGTACTTTGCCTCCCTTTTGTATTAACCACATTGGATGGATAACCATATCTGCAGTTCCTTGTTTCCACATAACCAAGATCCACTCACACCTTGGTCATTCTCCTTCCGTTGGACAGAAGAAACAAAAGCTTGCAAGGAATTACCACCAGATTCAAGAATAGCTTCTTCCCCACTGTTAGCATGCTCTTGCACCAACCTCTCATATTCTAAGGATGTATTTCCCAAATCTTCCAATCTACCTCATTGCACTCCAGTCACTTTCTTTTCTCTGCAATTGTAACACTATGTTTTCCACTCTATTTAATGTCTCTTCTGAATCACCTGATATACTCATGTATCATATGATTTCTCTGGATAACATGCAAAACAAACCTTTTCACTGTATCTTAGTAATTTAGTTTAGAGATACTAAGGAAACAGGCCCTTGAGCCCACCGAGTCCATGCTGACCAGCGATCCTAGCAAACTAACGCTATCCTATAAACACTGGGGAGAATATTTTTTTTTACCATAAGCCAATTAACTTACAAACCTGTACGTCTTTGGATGGTGGGAGGAAACCGGAGCACCCGGAGAAAACCCACGCAGGTCGCGGGGAGAATGTACAAACTATATATGTTAATATTGGCTAATTAAAGACGCCATAAAATGGAGGATCCCTGCACTTGCAGAATTGCTTAACCTTTGTCAGCTAAATCTTACAGGCTCTGATTGGAGCCAGCCGGCCGAGGCTCAGACTGATATGCAGGATAGTAAGGGGTCCAGTTGTTCTCCATGTTTCTCTTAAATTGATTACATATATAGTGGTTTTGCAACATGACCTTAAATGCATCATTTTTATTGGGCCGCTGCAAAAGCATTGTAAACAGTATACATAATGTTGCAAGACCGTCATCCTATTAATTGATGATTGGTCAAACTGTTGAGCCTTGGAGAAATTGTTTGATTTCCAGGGCACATGTTTCAATGTTTGTTCTTGTTAGTTTCCTTTGACAGCTTTCACTCTTATACAATGTATGAACTGTTGTATCATTGGGTTAGGGGAATGCCTGTTATGTATGGGGTTAATCGATATCTGTAATTGGGTTATTGAGAGACCACCCCCATGTGGTTCGGCCCCTCAATGCCCCGGGACATAGAAAAGTCTGTGATCACGAAACTCAGCGTCGATCTTCTGGAAGATTTCTTGGGACCGCGTAAACTTCTGGAGTGCCTCTGTCTGAGCGAGGCCTAGAGGACTTGAACAGGCAGACGTGAGGATCGTACCCATGGTGGGATAGGTACAGTGTGTGTGTGATTGGTAAAATAAAATTTAGTTGTTTCAAGTGCTTGATTCAGTATTTTTATTGAAACTAAACTGGGGGGAAGCTTAGAAACGAGCAATTATCATATACAGACAGCACCCGTAGTCAGGGTCGGACCCGGGTCTCTGGCGCTGTAAGGTGGCAACTCTATCGCTACATCACCGTGTCAATGTTAAACTAGTACCAGAACCAACTCTGGGAGTAGGGTGCAGCTTTGTCCTGCTTTTGACCTGATGGTAAATCAAGCAGAGTTGGATGTTCATGCTAGAAGAGTGCTTTACTGGAGAGGGAACCTGGTGATGATTGGTACTCCCTCGATGTTTAAAATAAATGGGCTGCTGCCACTGTTAGAATAACATTGATCGGAAAATCTAGGCCAAAGAATCAGCACACTTCACATCGCTTTGCTACCAAGCTCCACCAGAGCGATCAAGGCACCCAAGTGACTTTTGCAGATGACAGAATGCTTGTTCTGTGATAGATTGTGTTATCTGGAGTGTTAGTTTCTGCTACAGTATCTGAGATATGTTAAAAAATAGTGAGGAGCATTTATTTGAAAGCAGCAATCTCATGGCAAACAGAAGTTTAAACAAAACAAATCTCACTGTGGTTCATAAATTCATGCGTTCACAAGTTACAGGAGCCAGAAGTAGGCCATTTGGCCTATCATGGCTACTCCGCTATTCAATCATGGCTGATATATCTTTTCCTCTCTACCCCATTCTCCTGCCTTCTCCCCATAACTCCTGAAATCAGGAATTTATCAATCTCTGCCTTAAAAATATTCACTGACCAGTCTCCATAGCCTTCTGTGGCAATGAATTCCACAGATTCACTAGCCTCTGACTAAAGACATTTCTCCTCATCTCCTTCCTAAAGGTACATCCTTTTATTCTGAGGCTGTGCCCTCTGGTCCTAGACTCTCCAACTAGTGGAAACATCCTCTCCTCATCCACTCTATCAAGGTCTTTCACTGTTCGGTAAGTTTCAGTGAGGTACCCCCTCATCCTTCTAAACTCCAGCGAGCACAGGCCCAGCACCGTCAAATGCACGTCATCTGTTAACGCAATCATTCCTGGGATCATTCTCATAAACCTCCTCTGGATCCTCTCCAGCGAATTCCTTCAGGATTTCTTTAGTCAGAGGGTGGTGAATCTGTGGAATTCATTGCCACAGAAGGCTGTGGAGGCCAAGTCAATGGTATGTTTAAGGCAGAGATAAATAGATTATTGATTAGTACGGGTGTCAGGGTTATGGAGAGAAAACAGGAGTATTGGGTTAGGAAGGAGAGATAGATCAGCCGTGATTGGATGGCAAAGTAGACGATGGGCCGATGCCCTAATTCTGCTCCTATCACTTATGAACGTGAATATTGTTGACAATACTCCAAATGCCGTTTAACCAGTGGTTTATAAAGTCTCAGGATTATATCCCTGTTTTTGTATATTCTAGTCCTCTCGAAATAAAGCCTAGCATGTGTTTGCCTTCCTCACTACTGATTCGACTTATAACCATATAACCATATAACAATTACAGCACGGAAACAGGCCATCCCGACCCTTCTAGTCCGTGCCGAACACGTATTCTCCCCTAGTCCCATATACCTGCGCTCAGACCATAACCCTCCATTCCTTTCCCGTCCATATAACTATCCAATTTATTTTTAAATGATAAAAACGAACTTGCCTCCACCACCTTCACTGGAAGCTCATTCCACACAGCCACCACTCTCTGAGTAAAGAAGTTCCCCCTCATGTTACCCCTAAACTTCTGTCCCTTAATTCTCAAGTCATGTCCCCTTGTTTGAATCTTCCCTACTCTCAGTGGGAAAAGCTTATCCACGTCAACTCTGTCTATCCCTCTCATCATTTTAAAGACCTCTATCAAGTCCCCCCTTAACCTTCTGCGCTCCAAAGAATAAAGCCCTAACTTGTTCAACCTTTCTCTGTAACTTAGTTGCTGAAACCCAGGCAACATTCTAGTAAAGCTCCTCTGTACTCTCTCTATTTTGTTGACATCCTTCCTATAATTAGGCGACCAAAATTGTACCCCATACTCCAGAATTGGCCTCACCAATGCCTTGTACAATTTTAACATTACATCCCAACTTCTATACTCAATGCTCTGATTTATAAAGGCCAGCACACCAAAAGCTTTCTTTACCACCCTATCTACATGAGATTCCACTTTCAGGGAACTGTGCACAGTTATTCCCAGATCCCTCTGTTCACCTGCATTCTTCAATTCCCTACCATTTACCATGTACGTCCTATTTTGATTTGTCCTGCCAAGATGTAGCACCTCACACTTATCAGCATTAAACTCCATCTGCCATCTTTCAGCCCACTCTTCCAACTGGCATAAATCTCTCTGTAGACTTTGAAAATCTACTTCATTATCCACAACCCCACCTATTTTAGTATCATCTGCATACTTACTAATCCAATTTACCACACCATCATCCAGATCATTGATGTACATGACAAACAACAGTGGACCCAACACAGATCCCTGTGACTTGCAAATGATCTTTTTGAGAATCCTGCACCAGCACCCCCAAGTCCCTTTGCACCTTGTTTGTGGTTGTGGTTAAGTTCACCCTGAGTCCGAAGTTCCCAGGTTCAATCCCCACTGCCGACAATTTGGAGCAAAAAAACTAAACATCGTAATTCTGACAGTGGGCTACCGAGTCCATGGTACATTAAATCAAAGTCCTAAAGATTCTCTCAGATGGGCATAAAGACCTCATGGCATCATTTTGAAGAGGAGCCAGGGAATTAACCTTTGTGATCGACACAGATAGCTAAAGTAATTCAGCGGGTCTAGCAGCATCTCTGGAGAAAAGGAATAGGTGACGTTTCAGTTTGTGACCCCTCTTCAGACTGAGATTCAGAGAAGAGGGAAAGGAGAGTTATGAAAAGGTACATAGAACAAATGAATGAAAGGTGTGCGGAAGGACAAATCAAAGCCAGTAGCGAAGATCAAGGAAAGGTAGAGCCCACAATGATCCATTGTTGGCTGTGGAGAAGGTGATAACGAGGGATACAAACAATGAAATGCAGCAAGACGATAGTGCCCATTTCTACCTCCTCCCACAAATCGACACGTTAAATTGCCCTAGCAGACCAAATTATGTCACAGAGGCAGAGAGTAATACAGTGTGGAAACAGGCCCCTTGGCCACACCTGTAGTCGGAAGGAACTGCAGATGCTGGTTTATATCGAAGATAGACACAAAGCGCTTGAGCAATCAATGAGTCAGGCGGCATCTCTGGGGACAGGGAACAGGTAACATCTTGGGTTGGAACCCTTCAGACTCATTCAGAAATGGTGAAGGGTCTCAACCTGAAACGTCACCTGTTCCTTTTCTCTAGAGATTATGTCTGAGCCGTTGAGTTGTTCCAGCAATTTATGCCTGGCCTGATACACCGATTGTTTCAGCCTGCTTTCTCCTACAGAACCCATCTCCGCATACCTCGATTCTATCTTATTCCCCCTTGTCCAATCCCTTCCCATCTACATCCAAGGCACCAGCCTGAAGAAGCCACCTCCAGTTTAAATTCCATTTGGAATATTTTGGAGGTCCAAGAAACCAAGAACCAAGAAACTAAGGGTCCCAACCCAAAACATCACCTATACTTTCCCTCCAGAGATGCTGCCTGACGTTACTCCAGCTCTTTGCGTCTCTCTACTCTATTAATGCAACTCATTCTGAGAAGATCTACCCAACACTAGAGTAGTCACCTCCCAAATAAGTGTTTAGTTTAGTTTAAAGATACAGTGCGGAAACAGGCCTTTTGGTCCACCAAGTCTGTGCCGAACAGCAATCCCTACACGCTAGCACTATCCTATACACACTAGGGCCAATTTAAAATGAATCCAAGCCAATTAACCTACTAAACTGTACATCTTTGGAGTGTGAGAGGAAACTGGAGCACCTGGACAAAACCCATGCAGGCCACGGGGAAAACGTACAAACTCTGTACAGACAGCACCTGTAGTTAGGACGGAACCTGTGTCTCTGGCGCTGCAAGGCTGCAACTCTACCGCTGCGCCACCGTGCTGCCCTTAAATGTTGGAAGAGGGCTCCAATGGATTAAGAAGATGGTCTTAAAATTCTGAAAGCACTTGTTCCCAATTCCTCATTGCTTTATCAAGGAGTTAGTGGGCTGCCTCTCTGAATTACCATCATCCTTGCGATGACGATGCCTTCACTGTAGACATTTTAAGAACTTGGCCAAACAACAACTTGGCAAAAGCATTAATTCAAGGTACTGACTTGCCCTTTGTGAGAGACATGCTTTCAAAGCAAGCTTGTTGAGTTTAGAAGCACAGCATGGAAACAGGCCTTTTGGCCCATCAAGTCCATGCCGACCATCGATCAACTGTTCATACTAGTTCTATGCTATCCCACTTGTTCTGCAGAAGAACAGACCCTTCGGCCCACTATTTCTGTGTTGAACATAACGCCAAGACCATCTCTTATCTGCCTGCACATAACCCATATCCCTGCATTCCCTGCACATCCTATAGGCTGGAGTGCCTATCCAAAACTCTCTTAAATGCTATTATCATATCTGCCTCAACCACCACCCCTGGCAGAGAGTTGCAGGCATTCACCACACTTTGCATAAAAATGTTGCCGCACACATCTCGTTTAAACTTTGCTCCTCTCACCTTCAAGTTATGACATGGTTAGTTTGACCTTAGTACAACTTGCTGAGAAGCAGCGTACAACCCAGTGGTATGAATATTGATTGCTCTCATTTCCCCCCAGTCACCCTGCTAGTTTCACTGTTCATATCCTTTCGTTATCACCTCACAGCCTACAATGGACCATTGTGGGCTCCAACCTTCCTGGGTTATTGGTGCCGGCTTGTTCTGTATTTTTCAAACCTCTAGCTTCCCTCTGCCCTGACTCTCTGTCTGAAGAAGGGTCTTGACCCAAAACATCACCTATTCATTTTCTCCAGTGATGCTGCCTGACCCGCTGAATTGCTCCAGCTTTTTTTGTGTCTATTTTACTTTTAAAGATACAGCGTGGGTACAGGCCCTTAGGCCCACTGAGTCTGTGCTGACCAGCAATCCCTGCACACTAACACCATCCTACACACACTAGGGACAATTTACAATTTTACCAAGCCAATTTGGAGTGTGGGAGGAAAACCTATGCGGGTCACGGGGAGAACATAGAAACTCCATATACCGACAGTACCTGTACTCAGGATCGAACCTGTGTCTCTGGAGCTGTAAGGCACCAACTCTACCACTGCGACGTTTATCTTTGGTGTAAACCAGCACCTGCAGTTCCTTCCTACACGAGAGTCAGCCAACCTGCCCCACTTCCATCACATGGCCCCACGAGTGTTGGGAATGTAACCCTGTAACGTGAGGCATCCGAGCAGGGGAAATCCCTGCAGAATTTCCAAGAAGGTAGTGTTACTTCCCATCTCCACCCACTCACACGGTGAAGCACTGGGTAAAACTCCAATTTAGTGCAGTGTACTTTCGAGTTACAGCACAGAAACAGGCCTTTGGCCCACGGAGTACCGGCAGCACCCGTAGTCAGGATTGAACCCGGGTCTCTGGCGCTGTAAGGTAAGGCAGCAACTCTACCGCTGTGCCACCATGCTACAGACATTATGCTTTTAATATGCTTGGATAAATATTTACCCACAACCCGAATACTATCAGAATGAAGCGCTCTCTGGAAATTGTATGTAGCATGAAACAAGTTACCTCAGGCATGGTTTGTGTTTGGGCTATTGTCTGCTTGAGATATTTATACTCGATCAGTAACTTGGTAAATATTGGTCTTGGGCTGAAATTAAATTTGGTGCAGAAAGGTTGGATGTTGCAGTGTCTTTGTACCCTCTGGGAGGAGAATAGCAATTGCCAACAATATATTACATTTTAGATAATAATTATATTAATAATCACGCACAGGAGAGTTTTTCAGTGCTTCAGGCTGGATTATATTTCACAAGTATAGCTACTTTTAGAGGGCTCTGAGAGTTACCTAGTTTAGTTTAGTTTCACTTAATTTAGAGGTACAGTGCGGAAACAGGCCCTTCGGCCCACCGAGTCCGCACCAACCAATAATCAAACTATACACTAGTTCTATCCTACACTCCAGGGACTATTTACAGAAGCCAATGTAAATTGAATTAATATTTACACACAACCGGAATACTATCAGAATGAAGCGCTCTCTGAAAACTATAATTAGCACAAAACAAGTTGCCTCAGGCCCGATTTAGATTAGTTTAGTTTAGCTTATTGTCACGTGTACCAATGTACAGTAAAAGCTTTTGTTCTGTGCTAACCAGTCAGCAGAAAGACAATACATGATTACAATCGAGCCATTTACAGTGCATAGATACATGATAAGGGAATAATGTTTAGTGCAAATTAAAGCCAGTAAATCCGATCAAAGATAGTCCGAGGGTCACCAATGAGGTAGATAGTTGTTCAGGACTACTCTCTAGTTGTGGTAGGATGATTCAGTTACCTGATAACAGCTGGGAAGAAACTGTCCCTGAATCTAGAAGTGTTTGTTTTCACAGTTCTGTACGTTTCATCCTATGGGAGAGGGGAGAAGAGGGAGTGGCCAGGGTGTGTTTGTGTTTGGGCTAATGTCTGCTTGAGATACTGAATTTAATTTGTACAAACCCGCATGTCTTTGGAATGAGTGAGGAAACCGGAGCACCCGGAGAAAACCCACACGGTCACCGGGAGAACATGTAAACTCTGTTCAGACAGCACCCATAGTCGGGATCGAAACCGGGTCTCTGACGCTGTAAGGCAGCAACTCTACCGCTGCACCACTGTGCCACCCTATTACTGTGCAGGACAAGAGCAGAATAAGTCGGTGAATTCATGACTGAGCCACTAAGTACAAGGCAGGGGGCTTGGAACCGTGCTGATGCCATCTGTGAGGGGAACTGGAGGCAGCATCATTTCACACACAGTTAGCAGACTGATGGGTGGTCCTGCAGGGGTTTGGGGCTTAGCTAGATCGGGTACATCGAGCGTGTGAACCAGACTTTGGACTTTTTGTAAAAGGCTCCAAAATATGGCGACTCGTGCATGTGTGAACTATGCAAAAAGAATGTCACTGTGCAGTGCATACATGACAATAAAAACCATTGAACCACAAGCTAATTGAACCCCCATTGTGGATATTGGACATTGTCTCTGGAGATGGGAACTATATTTTTATGTTCGGTATGGAAGCAGACCCTTCAGCCCATCGAGTCCAAGCCGACCATCAATCAGCCGTTCACACTAGTTCTACAGTATGTCATCCCACTTTCCCACTTCCTGCAAACTAGGGGGAATTTACAGAGGGCCAATTAACCTCTAAACCCATGCATCTTTGGGGTGTGAGAGGAAACCGGAGCACCCAGAGAAAAGTCACGCAGTCACAGGGAGAACCTGCAAACTCTGCACGGACAGCACCCGAGGTCAGGATTGAACCCGGGTCAATTGTCCTCTGTAAAATGGCTCCCTAGTGTGTTGGGTGAGAGAGTGGGATAACACAGGTCGATGGTCAATGTAGACTCGATGGGCCAAAGGGCCTGTTTCATGCTGTATCTGCAAACTAAGCTAGAGGGCAATGAATAAGGAACATGAGCTATGGGTGACAAATAATTAGTTTTGAGACACTTAATTGTTTTTTCTTTAATGACTATGACAGCAATTTCATTTAACATACTTCTCCATTGTTTTGTATTAACAGTCCAGGTGGATCCTTCTTCTTTGAGTTTGGTTTATTGTCACGCGTACTGAGGTACAGTGAAAAGCATTTGTTGCGTGCTAACCAGACCATGGAAAGATTATACTTGATTACAATCGATCCACCCACAGTGTACAGATACATCCTTATGGAAATAATGTGAATAAGTGCAAGATGAAGCCAGGAAAGTCCGATCAAAGCTAGTCCGAGGATCTCCAATGAGGTCAATAGTAGTTCATGACTTCTCTCCAGATGTTGGTAGGATTCATATTCATGTACCAGTAGGGGCAGACATTGACAGCACAAAGCCAGTGGAGGCAAGAGCCACGGATGTTCCTGCACATCTGGCCTGGTGGATAAAGACTCAATGTGCCGAGCCCTATTTGAACACTTTCATATTTCTACCATCTTAAATCCAATTTTTCAAACTCTATTTGCATGTCATCCCTCTTTGATGCTTGCATTGACTGCGAATCCCTGCTGTCACAACTTAAGATTTATCTCGTTAAGTAGGAAAATATGAAAGTACTCTCCCCCCACTTTAATCTCACTTTGTAGTGCAATGCTAATGACAGAGAGTTCTCCATGCTATTTATCTTTAGTGTGTAGTTTAGTTTAGTTTAGAGATACAGTGTTGAAAAAGGCCTTTCGGGCCCACCGTGTCCACACCTACCAGCAATCCCCATACACTATCACTATCCTGCACACTAGGGACAGAAGCCGATTAACCTACAAACCCGCACGTCTTTGGAATGTGGGAGGTAACCGGAGCACCCGGACAAAACCCACGCAGTCTCTGGGGGAACGTACAATTTCCACAAAGACAGCATCTGAAGTCAGGATCGAATTCAAGTCTCTGGAGCCGTAAGTCAACAATGCTACCGCTGCGCCACCATGCCACAGCAGTGCTACAGCAGTGTTAAGCTGCTGGAAATGTAGTTGATGGTCTGGACCATGGTACAAAGACACGACTTTGAATCCTAAACAGCAGCGGGTGAATTTAAATTCAAGTAGATACAGCAACCTAAAGCAGAAATGAGAGCGCTGTTCACAACAGCACAGTTGGTGCAGTGGTAGAGTTGCTGCTCCCTTACCGCGCCAGAGACCCAAGATCCAGACTACGGATGCTGTCGGTACAAAGTTTGTCCATTCTCCCCGTGACCTGCCTGGGTTTTCTCCAGGTTCTCTGGTTTCCTCCTACACTCCAAAGACGAACAGGTTTGTAGGTTAATTGGCCTTGTTAAAAAAATTGGCCCTAGTGTATAGGATAGTGCTAGTGTACAGTGTCGATGGGCTGTTTCCGCGCTGTATCTCTAAACTAAACTCAATACCACAGTAAAACTGGTGGATTATTGCAATCACTCATTGGCTTTTTCAACTTTCCCTGTAGGGCCCTTCCTTTCTGAGCCCAGCCTATATTGACTCCAACGCTACCAAGGTAGTTACATTAGACAAGTCTCTTTGGTTTTAGGGCAATGAAGGGTGAATAATGAATGCTGGTATTGCCAGTTGTGTCAGAGAGTCATAGAACAGCAAGTGGCTCAGCAGTTGAGTTGCTGCTAGAGACCCAGGTTCGATCCTGACTACGGGTGCTGTCTGTCCGGAATATGTATGTTCTCTCCGTGACCTGTGTGGGTTTTCTCCGGATGCTTCGGTTTCCTCCCACAAAACGTGCAGGTTTGTAGGTTAATTGGCCAGTAAACTTGTAACATTGACCCTTGTGTGTACAGGGATAGTAATAGTGTACAGGGATCGGTGGTTGGCGTGGGGTTGGTGGGCAGAAGGGTCTGCTTCACATAGTGGGGTGCTGGGCCAGGCAGAGGAAGTGGTTGAGACAGGTATCCGTACAACATTTGATAGAGATTTGAATGAGTACATGGATTGGAATTGTTTAGAGGGACATGGGCTGATTGCAGGTGAATGGGACTCACTCAGGAAGGCAACTTGATCGGCATGGACAAGTTAGGCTAATGGACCAGTTTCTGTGCTGTATGACTATGAGAGGATGCAGAGGGGATTTACCAGAATGCTGCCTGGATTAGAGGTTGGAGAATCCTGGATCCCTAGCACACAACACAACACTATGTGAAAAAATTACCCCTGAGATCCCCAATACTTTTCACCCCCCCAACTTAAATCTATAATTTCTAGTTTGAACTCCCGTACTCTGGGAAAAAGAGAGACCATTCACCTTATCCATGCCCGTCATGAGTTTATGCATTTCTATCAGGTCACCCACCAGCCCCTTATACACCAGAGAAAACAGCCCCAGCCTCACCAGTCTCTTCCTCTAACTCATAGGTAAGGTGCATAGGAACATTTTAGAGGGTTATGGGCCAAACACAGGCAAATAGCACTAGCTTAGGTGCTACATTTTTGGTTGGCATGGTCGGGTTGGGCTGAAGGGCCTCTTTCCCTGCTGTGTGACTCTCCATAACTCTAAGACATCCAGTAATACCCTTCTGATTGTCTTCTGCACCCTTTCCAGCTTAATGCTATCCTTCCTATATACGGGCGGCACAGTGGCGCAGCTGGTAGAGCCGCTGCCTCACAGCGCCAGAGATCCGGGTTCAATCCTGACCTCGGCTGCTGTGTGTGTGGATTTTGCACGTTTTCCTTGTGATGGAGTAGATTTTCTCCGAGTGCTCCGGTTTCCTCCCACATCCTAAAGACGCGCAGGTTTGTAGGTTGATTGGTCCTGTGTAATTTGCCGCTAATGTGTAGGCAATGAATGAGAAAGTGAGATGATATAGAACTAGTGTGAATGGGTGATCGATAGTCAGCGCGGACTCAGTGGGCCGAAGGGCCTGATTCCATGATGTACCTCTAAACTAATCTAGGTGACATGAGTCACGCACGGTTCTACCTATGCAGAAACAATGGTATCAACAAATTGCTTAGTTTAGTTTAGAGATACAGGCCCTTCGGCCCACCGTGTCCACGCCGACCATCGATCATCTGTACACTAGTTCTATCCTGCATGCTAGTGACAATTTACAGAAGCAAATTAACCTACAAACCTCCACATCTTTGGAGTGTAGGAGGAAACCGGAGCACCTAGAGATATCCCATGCAGTCACGGGTAGAACGTACAAACTCCGTACAGACAGCACCCATAGTTAGGATCGAACCCGGGACTCTGGAGCTGTATGGCAGCAACTCTACCGCTGTCCCACAGTGCCCCACGGTGATCTGTGATTGAGAACTACATGGTCACGCAATGTGGAAATAGGCCCATCGGCCCACCATGTCCAGAGTACTATCCAGAGTATTCCAGCATTAGCCTCTCGCCTTCTACACTTTGACAGATGGCTCATGCATTCTCATTTCTTTACCGTGTCTTAGCTTATTGTGTGATGCAAAATGTGAGCTATATTAAGCTGCCCAGAATAAACCAAAAACAGCAAAAAAAATTCACGTCACTTTATTGACAGACAATTATACTATAAATATATGCATTGAAATTGCGATGTTAATATGTTCATTACCACTTAATTTGGTTCGAAGGTTGTGCTCTTTCTTAAACTAGGGAATAGTAATGGTGCCATTTTAATGTCATGTTTAGATGAAGGCAAGCTAGTAAAGTGAAAATGGATTAACACTGTCGGGACATCAGCGTTTTCTACAGAAAAATGTTGTCTTGCACATTAAGGCAATGGAAGCTGAGAGAGATTGGAGCTGGGGATGGGGGTGGAGGGGAAGGGGGATGTAACAGGGATGTAATGCAGAGGCTCTATAAGGCGCTGGTCAGGCTGCATTTGCAGCACTGGGCCCCATATCTGAGGAAGGATGTGTTGGCTCTGGAGAGGGTTTACAAGATTTACAAGCATGATTCCAGGAATGAGTGGGTTAGCATATGATGAGCGTTTGACAGCACTGGGCCGCTACTCACTGGAATTTAAAAGGTTGAGGGGGGACCTAATTGAAACATACAGAATAATGAAAGGCACAGAGAGATTGGATGTGGAAAGGCCGGAGAGTCGAGGACCAGAGATCATAGCCTCAGAATTAAAGGGCGCTCATTTAGAAAGGAGGTGAGGAGGAACTTCTTTAGTCAGAGGGTAGTTAATCTGTGGAACTCATTGCAAATAGACAAGTTCTAGATTAGAGCAGGTGTCAAGTGTTACGGGGAGAACTTGTGGGGGAATGGGACATTGGTGCAGGGGGGGAGGGGAGTAGTGGTGCAGGGGTGGTGGGGGAGGGGAGCGGTACGGGGGGTGGGGAGAGAGGGGAGAGTGGTGCAGGGGTGGGGATGAGGAGAGGGCCAGTGGGGGGAGGTGCGGTTTAGGGAGCAGAGAAGTGATGCAGGTGCTGGGGGAGGGCGGAGGTAGAGGAGCAGTGACATACGGGAGGGGAGGGGGATGAGTGGTGAACAGGGAGGTGGGGGTGGGGAGAGTGGTGCAGTGTAGTTTGGGTGGGGGGATGGGGAGGGGAGCAGAGGTGCAGGAGTTGGGTTTGGAGGAGGGGATTGGTGGTGCCAGGGGGAGGTGGAGGCCAAACCCCATAAGGTCATAAGGTCTGAAGAAGGGTCTCAACCAAAAAAGTCACCCATTCCTTCTCTCCAGAGATGCTGCCTGGCCTGCTGAGTTACTACACCAATTTGTGTCTATCTTCGATTTAAACCAGCATCTGCAGTTCTTTCCTACACATAAGGTCATAAGTGATAGGAATAGAATTAGGACAAGTCTACTCCCCCATTCAATCATGGCTGACCTATTGCTCCCTCCTAACCCCATTCTCCTGCCTTCTCTCCATCACCCCGACACCCATAAATATCAAGAATTTATCTATCTCTGCCTTAAAAATATCCACCTACTTGGCCTCCACAGCTTTCTAGGGCAAAGAATTCCACAGATTTACCACCCTCTGACTAAAGACATTTCTCCTCATCTCCTTCCTAAAACAACGTCTTTTAATGTAATTCTGAGGCTATGACCTCTTGGCCTGGACTCTCCCACTAGTGGAAAAATCTTCTCCATATCTACTCTATCCAGGCTTTTCACTATTCTGTACGTTTCAATGAGGTCCTCCCTCATTCTTCTAAACTCCAGCGAGTACAGGCGTGCGGTGGGTGAAGTTCCCCCATCGTTCTAACGTTTCCCCCAAATCTCTTAATGTGTTTCGTTGCTGCAGTTTTAGCCGCGATTATCATTGGCAAATAATGAATAAGCAAACAGACACGGACTGTGCGGAGTACAGCTCGGGTCTGGCAGTGCACACTTGACTCCAGGCATTGTGCTGCTGAGCCTGATGCTCTTTGAAGAGGAATCATCAGCGATGCGTACAAAACAGCCTGACCGCCCTGCAGGAGAGAGGAAATGAACCCATGCCTTATTTTAAAAAGCCATTCAAAGTGGCGGAGTAACTCTGCGGGTCAGGCAGCATCTCTGGCGACATGGATAGACGACGTTTAGGGTCCTCAGACTGATTATAGTGGGGGGGAGGGGGAAACCTGGAAGAGAGGTTGAGTGACGCAGCGGTAGAGTTGCTGCCTTACAGCGTCAGAGGCCGGGTCTGATCCTGACCACGGGTGTTGTCTGTAGACAGTTTGTACATTCTCCCTGTGACCGCGTGGGTTTTCTCCGGGTGCTCCGGTTTCCTCCCGCACTACCGGTAGGTTGTTAAGCCTCTGTAAATTGCCCCTAGTGGAACTGGTGTACAGGGTGATCGTTAGTCAGTGTGGATTCAGTGTAGGCCAAAGGGCCTATTTCCATGCTGTATCTGTAAGCTGATATCAAACTAAAATGTTCAGACAGGACAAAGACTGGTAAGTGATAGGTGGAGATGTAAGGAACTGCAGATGCTGGTTTACAGAAAAGAGACCCAAAGTGCCGGAGTAACAAAGTGGGTCAGGCAGCATCTGTGGAGAACACGGGTAGATGACGTTTCAGGTCGGGTCCCTTCTTCAGACTGATTATTGTGGGGGGGAGAAAGCTGGAAGAGAGGTGGGGGTGGGACAATGCCTGGCAAGTGATAGGTGGGTACAACTGAGGTGGGACGGGGGGTGGATTATTTTACTCCACTTCTCAGTAGAGAGATCTGTAGTTCAGACGTCATAGAAGCCAGGTGCACAAGGAAGGAGATGTGGGGCTGGAACGCTGGAAGGAAGAAATAACCGATATTTTGGCAGCATTTATTCTCCTGCTGTGGATATCAATTCCATAATTTTCCTATCCTACTGACCCGATGGGTCAATGCAAAGGGCAGTTGAGAAATCGTGTCGGCGTGAGATAAATCATAAGCTGGTCAGAATAGTTTCCTGAACATTTATGAGTGAACTAACTGGTCTTTATACTCAGCTAGTCTTTTGATCCGACCATTTCTCAGGGCCAAAACCACTCTGAAAACCTTTTAACATCAATGGTTCAATGGCACTTTATTGTCACATGTAACGAAGTGCAGTGAAATTCATTTCCGTATACAGTTCAGTACAAGTGTCAATGCACGTAAGCACATCTTGGATACAGTACAAGTGTGAAGGAATAGTACACTGAGGCAGTATACAGAGTTGACAGATTTGGCACCATTTCAAGTCCCAGTTGTTATAGGTTTTATTCAGTTTAGAGACATAGCATGGAAACAGCCCCTCCCGCCCACAGAGTCTGTGTGGACCAGCGATACCCGCACACCAACACTATCATACACGCACTGGGGAAAATTTACAATTTTATCGAGCCAATTACCCTACAAACCTGCACGTCTTTCGAGTGTGGGAGGAATCCGGAGCTCCAGGAGAAAACCCACACAGGTCATGGGGAGAACATACAAACTCCATACAGACAGCACCCATAGTCAGGATTGAACCCGGGTCTCTGGCGCTGTGAGGCAACAACTCTACCGCTGCACCACTGGTGTGGAGTTCTTACCCTGACCATGAAGGCCCGTTGTCGTGGTGATGTTGCAGGGCTGGCCTGGTATCCTCCACCGTTCCGTGCCGCTGTAGGCCATGTCTAGTCCACGCGCTCGGCCTCGTGGAGTGGTGCCCGGGTCCAGCCAAGCCCCAGGCTGCTGCAGGGCCTCCAGCGGCCCACTCCACCGTCGAGGCACTTCACTGCCTCCCGCAGCCGGTCTGCAGATCGTTATGGGCTAGCATAAGAATGGTGTTTATGTCCTTCCAGTGCATTCAGCGCATCTGCTTTTGGGAGGCTGTAATATTAGCAAAATCCCCTTCTTGGCTTTAGAAAGGAAGTTAGCATTTCAGTCCAGCTGAAGGGTCCCGGCTGGAAACATTGACTGGCCTTTACCCAAGAGTCACGAGTGATTTATTGTCATATGTACCAAATCAGAACAATGTGATTTTTACTTGTCGCAACAGCATTACAGACTTCTAAAAGCAGTAGTCAATACAGTGGCTCAGCGGTAGAGTTGCTGCCTTACAGCGCGTACGACGTCAGAGACCCGCGGTCGATCCTGGCTTGGGGGGCTTCTCTGTACGGAATTTGTACCTTCTCCTCGTGACCTTCGTGGGTTTTCTTCAAGTAATTTGGTTTCCTCCCACACTTCAAAGGCGTACGGTTTGTAAGTTAATTGGCTTGGTATAAATGTAAAAATTGTCCCCAGTGTAGGATAGTGTTAGTGTGCGGGGATCGCTGATCGGTGCGTACTTGATGGGCCTTCAGTCGCATCAAGTGCGTGTTGGATTCATGGATAAACACACATGATACTCACATTTGATGCACCTGTATTAATTCTTCATGGGTTGTTAGCTGCACTCCAGCTGAAGCAACAATTTGCCTTTAAAGGGAACACAGGACCAACAGACTGTCACGTTGAATTCATTCTGCTAAAACTCATCAACATATTTCCTGTTGCTGGCTTTCACCTATCTTCTTTATAAGCAACACTCCAAAGACATTCAGGTGCGTAGGCTAATAGGCTTGGTCAAATTGTAAATTGTCCCTAGTGTGGTAGGATAGTGTAAAGCCCCTGTCCCACTGTACGAGGTAATTCACGAGTTCTCCCGAGTTTTCCCCTGATTCGAACTCGGAGAATGTCCGTAGCGAGTTCGTGGATGTCACATAGCGGCTCGTACGAGTAAAAGGTAACAATTTTTTTCATCACGAGTATTTTTTTACTCGTGGACATTTTTTGCAGGGATGAAAAAACGTCACGAGTTTACTGGATGTCCCAAGTACCTACCGTTAGCATTACGAGCCACTGCGAGACATCGACAAACCCCTACGGACCCGCTACTGACATTCTCCAAGTTTGAATCAGGGAAACACTTGGGAGAACTCTTGAATTACCTCATACAGTGGGACAGGGGCTTTAGTGTGCAGGGATCGCTGGTCAGCGCGGTCTCGTTGAGCCGAAGGACTCTCCAAATTAAACTAAACTAAACTAAATGCGTAGAGCACAGCAAACACACAATACATTGAGATTCTCCTCAGAAACCCTTAACTTTAACCATTGGCCAATAATTATTGTGCAGCACAGTGGCGCCGCGGTAGATTTGCACAGCGCCAGAGATCCGAGTTCTATTCTGACCTGGGGTGCTGTCTACACAGAGTTTGTACGTCTTCCCTGGGACTGCAGGGGTTTTCTCCGGGTGCTCCGGTTTCCTCCCACATTCTAACGACGTGCAGGTGTGCAGATTAATTGGCTTCTGTAAATTTCCGTTAGAGTTTAGTATAGAACTAGTGTACAGGTGATCGTTGGTCAGCTTTTCATGCTTTATCTCCAAACTATACTAAACTATCTGCAAAATACATAATATACGCTTGCAAGCAAAGGTTTTTATGTTAATTGGCTTCTGTAAATTGATCGTGTAGTATGCGAAAGCGGGATAACGTAGAACTAGTGTGAACAGCTGATCAATGGTTGGCGTGGACTCGATGGGCTGAAGATTTCTCTTGGGTAACTTACACCCCAGCGGTATGAGCATTGACTTCTCTGACTCCAAATAGCCCTTGCTTTCCCCCTCTCTCCATCCCCTCCCCCTTCCCAGTTCTCCCACCAGTCTTACTGTCTCCAACCACATTCTTTCTCTGTCCCGCACACTCCCCCGTCATCAGTCTGAAGAAGGGTCTCGACCTGAAACGTCACCCGTTCCTTCTCTCCAGAGATGCTGCCTGCCCGCTGAGTTACTCCAGCGTTCTGGGTCTACTGTCCATTCACAGAATTCCTTTTAATGCTTCTGACATTTTGAAGCATTCAAAACCAATTAATTGTTAATCTAACATTCACAGATTAAAAGAAAATATTATTAAAGCATTAAAATAAAAAAACACATGTAAATACATAATGATGCACAACTTTAAAAACAAAATCAGTGAATGGGAAGAAGGTGCAAATCAGCCACCGTAGTTCCTTGCTGCCAGTCCTCCCCATTGAACAGTGGAAATGTTGAAACTGGATCAGACCAAACAGGTCCTTGTGTTCACACTTAGAACGCAGAGCAGTACTGCACAGAAACAGTCCCTTCGGCCCACAATGTCCGTGCTGAACATGATGCTACGCTAACCTAATCTCATCTATCTGCATGGGATCCATATCCCTCCATCTCCATGTGCCAGTCTCAAAGCCTCTTCAATTCCACGACCGTATCTCTCTTCGCCGCCACCCCTGACAGCGCATTCCACACACCCACCACTCTCTGTGGAAATAACTTGCCCCGCACATCTCCAGCGACCAGGGTTCGATCCTGTACCAAAGTTTGTGCATTCTCCCTGTGACTGTGTCGCTCTCCCCGGGTGCGCCGGTTTCCTGCCACACACCAAAGACATACAGGTTTGCAGGTTAATTGGCTTCAGTAAAAAACTGCACATTGTCCCGAGTGTGTAGGATTGTGCTTAAGGGGTGAATGCTGGTAGGCGCAGACTTGGTGAACCGAAGGGACTATTTCAGTACTCTCTCCAATCTAAACTAAACTAAAATCTCCTTTAAACTTTTCTCCTTTCAACTTGAAGCTATGCCCTCTAGTATTTGCCATTGTAATCCTGGGATAAAGGTTGTGATTGTCTACTGTACCTACGCCTCGCATAATTTTATATATTTCTATCAGGTCTCCTCTCTACGTCTGGCGTTCCAGAGAAAGTCTGCCCAATCTCTCCTTATAGCTAATGCAATGCCGACAGCATTCACTTGCAGAAATTCTGTGCTTGCTGATGCTTGAGAAGGGGCGGCTTCCTGGAAATCCCAGAGCAGTGGAATTGAATTTCAGAAATACAGTTCAACATATAAACATTACACTTTTAATATTAACATGAGCAACTAGATTTTATCAAATGTGGTCATAAGGACATAAGATCATAAGTGATAGTAGAATTAGGCCATTTGGCCTATCAAGTCTACTCCACCATTTATTCATGGATGTTCTATCTCTCCCTCCTAACCCCATTCTCCTGCCTTCTCCCCATAACCTCTAACACCCGTACTAATCAAACATCTATCTATTTCTGCCTTAAAAATAGCCACTGACTTGGCCCCCACAGAATTCCACAGATTCACCACCCTCTGCCTAAAGACATTTCTCCTCATCTCCTTCCTAAAAGCTAGGTTGGGAGACCAGCTTTGTGAATGAATCAAGATTCATGTGTTGCCAGACCCCAATTTAAGGAAAGGAAATTCTCTGACCATAAGGTCATTAGGTGCAAGAGCAGAGTTTGGCCCAATAGGTATGCTCTGAAGTACGTTCAACCATGGATAATTTATCTATCCCTCTCAAACCCATTCTCCAGCCTTCTCCCCATTACATTTGACACCCTTGCTAACCAAGAACCTATCAATCTCCACCGTAAAATGCCTTCACAGCCGTCTGTGGCAATTAATTCCACAATTCACAACACTAAAGAAACTCCTCTTCATCTCCATTCTAAAGGTATGTCCTTTCATTCTGAGACTGTGCACTCTGGTCATAGACTCTCACCATTACTGGAAACATCTTCTACCCATCCACTCTATCCGGGCCTTTCATTATTCAGGAGGTTTCATGATATCCCCCTCATTCATCTGAAGAAATTTCCCCTCATCTCCATTCTAAAGGTACGTCCTTTTATTCTGAGACTGTGCCCTCTAGTTCTAGATTCCCCCATTCCTGGAAATATCTCTTCCACATCCACTCTATCCAGGCCTTTCAATATCCGACCACAGGCGGTTTCTTTGACAGGGTTGCCCACCACCCTGACTGATGGCAAATTGATCAAATCCCACCAGCATTCATGCAAAATTGTGCCAAAGCCATTCAGCCCATCGTGTCAGAGATGGCTCTTTGGAAGAGTTGTCCAATTAGTCCTACGTCACTGCCCCTTTGCAAAAGAGTTGCAGATTTTACACATTTGAGAATTTATCTAACTCTTCACACAGAATACTCCTCACCTTTCACTGATCAAGCTCAGCCGATGGAAAGTCAAGACTCCCGTCTTTTATATCATCACCAGGCTCCACATTTCATCTAGTTTCATCTATTACTGTCATGTATACTGGGATACAGTGAAAAACGTTTTTGTTGCGTGCTTTCCAGTCAGCGAAAAGACGAAACATGATTACAATCAAGCCGCCCACAGTGTACAGGTGCAGGATAAAGGATATAATGTTTATTGCAAGATAAAGTCAAGTAAAGTCTGATAGTTTTAAGATCTCCAGTGAGGTGGGTGTAATGCCTGGACTGCTCTCTGGTTGGTGAGAGGACAGTTCACTTGCTTGATAACAGCTGGGAAGAAACTATCGCTGAAACTGGAAGTGTGCGTTTTCACTTCTGTACCCCTTGCCTGATGGGAGAGGGGAGAAGAGGGAGTGACCAGGGTGAGACTGGCCCTTGATTATGCTGGTGGCCTTGCTGAGGCAGTGTGAAGTGTGGATGGAGTCAATGGAAGAGAGGTAGGTTTGCGTGATAGTCTGTTTGCATCCACATCTAGTGACGGTTAACCGAGCTAGTGGAGGGCTTTATTTCCAGGAGTATTTCACAAAAGTACCCAATTTCACTTCGGATCATCATTTTCCTTACATGATTAGTTTAGAGATGCAACGTGGAAACAGGTCCTTTGGCCCACTGAATCCCCACTAACCAGCAATCTCAGCAAACTAACCTGCACGCACTCGGAACAATCGACAATTTTACTGAAGCCAATTAACCTACAAACCTGTACATCTTTGGAGTGTGGGAGGAAACCAGAGCACCCGGAGAAAACCCACGCGGGTCAGAGGGAGAACTGTACAGCTCCCTACAGACAGCATCTGTAGTCAGGATCGAACCCAGGTCTCTGGCTCTGTAAGGCAGCAACTCTACCGCTGCACCACCGTGCCTCTCCTTTTGATTATTTCCTTCTCATTGGATCAAAGGATAAACGATCACATGGACCTCATATCATTTTTATTTTTTCGTGGTTTCTACCAAGTGATTTCCTAATATATCTAGGACCCTAGATCCTGGCCCCGATCCCATTGTGTTATTCAACAAACTGATCGGGGCAGCAGAAGCTCCCGATAGTTGCGGCCACACCTCAACCGGAGGCCTGTCTCGCCCGCTGCAGAACTGGGATCCCACCCCGAGCCGTCCAAGGCTCGACACCGAAGACCGGGAAGCAGGGAGGAGGGTGGAGGGAGTCGGCGACGGCAGCGGACACAGGACAAAGGGCCGTTTTCAAGATGGCGGCGGACGGAGGAGAGGATTGGTACCACCATGACAACAGGCCTTTAAGGCCAAGACAACACTTCACTCTGACCTTTGAACTTTTGTGGGCCCTAGAAACGTGACGACTCTTTGTGTACTGTCTCAGTTGAGTCCACTATTACACTACAATCGTTGCACTTTGTACTTATCTATGATTGTGCTTATCTATAGTATGATATTACTGAATTGTGTGCAAAACAAAGAATTTCACTGTATCAAGGTACGTAGGTACATGTGACAATAATGTATCATCAAGATTACTGCAGGTAAATGGGAGCAAGGCTTCTTAAATTAAATATAGGAGCCTCTACAACATGTCAACAACCCTACTCTTCTAATAATCTTGATGAAGTAATTTGCTTAATTTCAAACAGCCATCAGATTAATTAAATTGGATCAACATCTGGATTCAGCAGCATTTGCTTATATAAAATGGTTACTATAGTAACAGCAATTGGAAATAATGATCTTCATGCAAACATGTTTATTGCAAAACCAATCTCTTTGATGTGGTATCTTAGTGATTGTGCTTTAATCTCTGAAACAATACAATTATGTTAGGAAGGGACTTGGGGCCTTAGAATCTTGTCCACTTAAGGAAAAGATAACTTCTTACTCCTATAGCGGCACGGTGGCGCAGCGGTAGAGTTGCTGCCTTACTGCGCCAGAGACCCGGGTTCGATCCTGACTACAGGTGCTGGATGTACAGAGTTTGTGGCTTCTCCCCGTGACCTGTGTGGATTTTCTCTGGCTGTTCCAGTTTCCTCCCACACTCCAAAGACGTACAGGTTAGTAAGCTAATTGGTGTTGGTAAAATTGTAAATTGTCCCGTGTGTGTGTAGGATAGTGTTAGTGTGCAAGCTATCGCTAGAAGGCGCGGACTTGTTTCCGCACTGTATCTCTAAACTAAACTAAACTAAACTAAACTATTCCTACTTCCCAGTTGTACAAGACGTTGATGAGGCTGCATTTGGAGAACTGTGTTTGCTTTTAGTCACTCTACTATTGGAAGGATGTAGTTAAACTGGAAAGAGTGCAGAGAAGATTTACGAGGATGTTATCAGGACTGGGCTACAGGGAGAGGTTGGACAGGCTGGGACTATATTCTTTTGAGCACTGCAGCCTGAAAGATGATCTTATAAAGATGTATAAAATCATGAAGAGAATAGATATGGTGAAGGCATAGAGTCTTTCAGCCAGAGTAAGGGAATCAAGAACAAGAGGACGTAAATTTAAGGTGAGAGAGGAAAATTTAATAGGAATCTGAGAGGCAACTTTTTCACTCAGAGGTTGATGGGTGTATGGAATAAGCTGCCTGAGGAGGTAATTATGGCAGGTACTGTAACAGCATTTGGAAGACACTTGGACAGTTTATTGGACAAGTACATGAATAGCAAATGCTTCGAGGGATATGGGCCAAATGCAGACAAATGGTATTTTCTAGGTGGGGTGTCTTGTCGGCATGGACAAGTTGGACCAAAGGGCCAGTTTCCATGCTGTATAACTCTATCACTCCATGTAGGAAGAAAGTATCAACACACAATGATAAGAATGTCAAAAATCATAGAAATGCCATGCTGTTGCAGCTTGCTGAGAGTTCCAGAGCTTTTGTATTGTACTCTCCAGGAGGTAACAAGGTTTGAATGTCAGTTGTTAATAGGAACCAATGTGATCCCTTGGACTTTCTTGCACAGTTGGCCATTTTTAGTTAAGAAAAGTAAGGATGCCCTTCATTTAGAGTCATAGAGTCTATGTATCTGTGTATCTTATAGCGTGGAAACAGGCCTTCAACCCAACTTGCCCATACTGACCAACATGTCCCATCTACACTAAGCCCACCTGCCTGCATTTGGCCCATATCCCTCTAAACCTGTCCGATCCATGTACCTGACTGAAATGGTATTCAAAGTTGCAATAGTCCCTGCCTCAACTACTTCCTCTGGCAGCTCGTTCCATACACTCACCACCCTTTGTGTGAAAAGGTTATCCTTCAGGTTCCTATTAAATCTTTCCCCTTCAACTTCAATCTATATTCTCTGGTTCTCGATTCCCTAACTCTGGGCGCCTATCCGATCTATTCCTTTGGTAAACAATGTGTTATTTAATAATAATAATAATAATACATTTTATTTATGGGTGTCTTTCAAGAGTCTCAAGGACACCGTACAAAAATTTAGCAGGTAGAGGAAAAACATGTAAGGGGAATGAAATAAATAGTAGAGACATGACTGGTGTGAAGGAAAGCATTGCAGTCGATGCTTCAATGGTTCTTTATTGTCACATACCTGTATGCACTGCACGGTTTGATTGTTTTTACATAGCTTAGACTTGCACGAATCGCAATATTTTGGTGTTATATACAAAAAGAAAAAGACCAAAGTCTGGTCCACGCGCTCGATGTACTGGCCCTCCAGGCGATCCCCAGGCTGCTGCAGGGCCTCCTCTGTCGCCCTCGACCGGCTCGTCCCGTCAACTGACGTTTCCCTCCTCACCCGACTGCCTCTGTGTCCCGGTCCACTCCCCACTTCCAGAGCACCTGGAGAAAACCCATGTGGTCACAGAGAGCATGTACAAACTCCATACAGACAGCGCCCGTATTCAGGGTCGAATCCGGGTCTTTGGCACTGTGAGGCAGCAACTCTACCGCTGCGCCACCATGCATTCAGTTTCAACATGGACATCTCTAGCGAGGGCAGCATTTACTGTCCGCTCCTACTTGCCTTTGAGAAATTGATGGTGAACTGAGCTCTTCATCTGCTGCAGATTCCCGGGGGAGAGACTTTCCTCAGTATATCTGATGTCTGATATATTTCCAACTTACCCCTTCATCTTTCCCAACTCCTTCATCTGCTGCACTTGTGCTTCCTGCTGGCAGATGCCGTGCTATTGGTCAGAGTTGTGTGGGGACTATCTGTAGACAGAGGCACAGCTGGTGGAACTGCCGCCAGAGACCCGGGTTCGATCCTGACCTCAGGTGCTGTCTGTGTGGGGTTTGCACATTCTCCCTGTGACCACGTGGGTTTCCTCTGGGTTCTCTGGTTTTCTCCTATGTGCCAAAGATGTGTGAGCTTGTAGGTTAATTGGCCGTATGTAAATTGCCCCTAGTATGTAGGGAGTGGATGTGAAAGTAAGATAACATAGACTAATAGGAATGGGCAATTGATAGTCTGGTATGGGCTCAGTGGGCCGAAGGACCTGTTTCCATGCTATATTTCTAAATAAATAACCAGACCTATGCGCTCATGTAGGATGAATTAATTTTAGGGTGGTTGATGGGATGTCACCCAAAGAGCCCCTTGGTCCTGGATAATAGACAGAAAGAGCTAGAGTAATTCAAAGGGTCAGGCATCATCTCTGGAGAAAAATAATAATGTTTTGGGTCAGGACCCTCCTTCAGACTGTAGTCACTGTAACGTCACCCATCCATTTTTTTCAGAGATGCTGCCTGTCCTACTGAGTTACTCCAGCTCGTTTGTGTCTATCTTTGATATCAACCAGCATCTGCAACTCTTTGTTTCTACCTGGTCCTGCATGGTGTTGATCTTGTTGTTGGCCCTGCACTCGTTCAGGGAAATGGAGAGTATTCGAGGACTTGTGCCTTTAAAATGGTGGAAAGGTCTTGGGATGTGAAGAGGTGAATCCCTCACCAAAAGATATCTAGCCGCAGACCTCGTTGATGATTAGACCGAGGATGTTGACAGTGGGGCAACTTCCCTTAAAAGACAAGGGTAAGTGTGTTTGACTACCTTGTGGGTGATGGTCCCTGTACAGACACATTTGTGGCGTGAAGAAGGGTCTCGACCCAAAACGTCACCCATTCCTTCTCTCCAGAGATGCTGCCTGTCCCGGTGAGTTACTCCAGCTTTTTGTGTCTATCTCCGGTTTAAACCAGCGTCTGCAGTGTCTTCCTACACATTTCGTCTGCCCCACTGCGAAATCTCCTCAAGGTATGTCTACTGCTCCCCCTCTGTCATTCCTCCTGCTCTCAGATGCTAAGACCACGTTTTAACCCAGACTCTCCACCACCTTCCTCAGGGATTCCAGCTCCGGTTCCAGACATTCCAGTTTGGACCCAACCCGGATTACAGGTACCGACAGTTGACCTGCCGCAACTCGCAACAGTTCTCCTTCCGTGCCCTGCGTTCTAAACTAGTTGCGATGCGCCGGTACCAGCACACCCTCACTCTGACTCTCCCGCAGCTCCGGGCCTCATTCACCCAGATGTGCAAAGGACCCCCAACTGTACTTCATTCTACGCCAGATTCTACTACCCTCAACAAACGAGCCCGAAAAAGGTTCTCGACCAGAAACGTCACCCATTCCTTCTCTCCGGAGATGCTGCCTGTCCCGCTGAGTTACTTCAGCTTTTTGTATCTATCTTTTGCGGTGTGAATGTTACTTGCCGATTATAAAACTCTACCAGGTTGTTGTCTCAATCTTAAAAGGTTTAAGGTGAGGGGCGAAAGACTACTGAAGGAGGTAGTTGAGGCAGATATCATCACAACACAGGAATGCATTGCAGGCAGGTGAGACCACAGTTACTGAATAGTGAAAGGCCTGGATAGAGTGGATGTGGAGAGGATGTTTCCACTGGTGGGAGAGTCCAGAACCTGGGGCCATAGTCTCGGAATAAAAGAACATACCTTTAGAAAAGAGATGGGAGGAATTTCTTTAGTCAGTGGGTTGTGAATCTGTGGAACTCATTGCCACAGACGGCTGTGGAGGGCTAGACAATGGATATTTTTAAGACGGAGATTGACAGATTTCTGATTAGTACAGGTATCAGTCTGACTCTATGACTCTGTTTGGTTCCAGGCATGAACGGGCTGCTTCATTTTCTGAGGAGTTGCAAATGAAAATCAGTGGATAATCCCATTTCTGATTTTACAAAGGAAAGACGATCTTTAAAGAGACTTACACCCAGGACCCGGCTCTGTGGATCTGCCGCAGTAATATCCTGGGCTAACTGACCTCTGACAAATGCAACCATCATCCTCCACGTCAGGTCCAACCCTCTTCTTGATGCCTATTGACTTCAGTCTTAACAGGGTACACTGATGCCCCCATTCCCAAGTTATCTTAACGACAAGGCGACCCACACTCATTTCGACCATCAGAATCAGCTCTGTGGTCCGCATTGGAACCAAGGTTGCGATGAAGCCAGGAGTCAGGTAGTCCAAGTGAAACCGGAGTCTTGATGAAACCAGCTGCCGGAGGAGGAATTTCAGGCAAGTTCCATCACAGTGTTTAAAAAAAACATTTACACAGGTACATGGAGTATCAGTCTGAAGAAGGGTTTCGGCCCGAAACATCACCTATTCCCTCGCTCCATAGATGCTGCTGCACCTGCTGAGTTTCTCCAGCATTTTTGTGTACCTTACACAGGTACATGGTTAGGAAAGGTTTAAAGGGATATTAGACCAAGTGGGACCCGTTGGCTCTGCTCCCCCAATGCCAGATTCCACCACTCACCCGTTTCCCCAACGCAATATTCCACCACTTATGCATAGCCCCTAACTGCACAGGCGCGGCTCATCTCCCCTCATCCCCTAGCACTTCCTCCTCCTCCTCTTCAATCCCTAGAGAGAGAGGGGTGGTAGAGAGGGAGAAGGAGGGGAGGGGAGTAGAGCAGGAGTGTAGAGGGAGGGGGTGGGGGGTAGGGAGGGAGAGGGGCAGAGAGTGAGGGGAGTAGAGAGAGAGGAGGAGGGGGGTAGAGGGAGACGGAGGGGGCTAGAGTGGGGGGAGGAGTGTAGAGAAGGAGAGGGCAATGGAGGGAAAGGGAGGGGTAGAGAGGGAGAGGGGCAGAGAGGGAGAGGGTAGAGGGGATGGGAGTGAGGGTAAATAGGGAGGGGGCATCTCCCTCCTCCACCCCTCCCCATCTCCCTTCTCCACACACACCCCCCCCCCCCCCTCCATCTCCCTCTGCCACCCCACTCCCCACCCCATTCCCCCTTCTCGTCATTTCCCTCATCCTCCTCCCCTCACTCCCATTCCCTGACCCAGGACCTACCCATGTCCTAGAGCAGCGCCAAGGCCTGGAACTCGGCCTGGATCTCATACTCGGCCCAGCCCTGGCTGTAAACTCCAGCCATCAGCTCGGCCGTCGCCTGGGCTCCAGTCCAGGCCCCGACTTCATCTCCGGGCTCGTTCCTGACCCCGGACCAGCGGTGGCTTCTTTCTCGGCCCCATCCCAAGCTCCAGGCTTGGCTCTCACTCCAGCTTGAGCACCAGCCAGGGACCGCGGCACCACCCTCGCCACCAGGTGTCGGGCGCCGGCAGCTGCCACACAAGCGCTGGAGTGCCCCTCCCTCCCGGAGTGTCCTGCCCTGCCTTGTGAGTGCATTGTGTCGTCACTCGGGGGGGGGGGGTTCAGTAAAGGGTGGGTTTTCGTGTTTAAAAAAAAAATGTAAACGATTAAAATCTTCGGAAATATAGGTTGGAATGCGACAGGTTGTTTATCACCTCGACGGGTAAAATGTGAGTACAATGTGTGACACACACACACACACACACACACACACACACACACACACACACACAGACAAACACACACACAGACAAACACACAGACAAACACACACACAGACAAACACACACACACACACACACACACACACACACACACACACACACACACCCACACACACACACACACACAAACAAAACACAACACACACACACACACAGAAAAAAAAAAAAAAAAACAAAAAAAAAAAAAAAAAAACAAAAACAAAAAAAAAAAAAAAACAAAAAAAAAAAAAAAACAACAAAACACAAACACACAAACACAAACACACACAAAAAAAAAAAAAAAACAAACACAAAATCAAACCAATAAAAAAAAACACAAACACAAACAAACACACAAACAAACATACACACACACCAAACCCACACCCAAACCAAACACACACACCCACACCACGACCCACAGACCAAAACACCACACACCCACCCACCACACACACCACACACCACACACACAGACACACACACCCACCACACCCACCACCACACAACAAGACACTCACAGCAACAGACAGACACACACACACACACACACCCACCCACCCACACACACACACACACACACACACACACACACAGACACACACACACACACACACACACACACACACACACACACACACACACACACACACACACACACACACACCCACAGACAAGATGAAGAGTTTTAGTATTATAGAGATGAGCAAAACGCAGGTAGGTGGGACCAGTGTAGATGGGGCATGTTGGTCGGCGTGGGCAAGCAGGGCGAAGAGCATGTTTCTATGCTGTATTTCACTCTATGACCATATCACTCCATGACTATGAAACCCACTGTGCATCGGTAAATAGGTTATAGATGGAATCACAAGCACCACATGTTGACAACACCTTCTATCACTTTGTTGATTGATTAGCTGGATTGAATATATCCTGCTATTTTTGTAAACATACCTGGGCAAGATCAGATGGATGCCAACTTTGTAACCAGTAAAGCCATACAGGATGGACACCTCAGCCCTACTCGTTCAAACCGACCAATATGTACCAATGTTACAAAATGTTGAAATTTTAAAAATCAAGTATATAATTTATCCCATCAGATAAAGCATAAAAAGAAGTTTAATTTGACACTTAATTCACTTTCATATCTTCAGTATTAAAAAAGTTATGGCCATTTTCATACTCGGAAATAAGCATCTTGCTTTTCCATTGACTTAACACAAAAGCTGTGATCGAGGACAGTCAAAAGCCCATAACTTCCTTAAAAATTAAGAGAACTGAAAGAAATGTTCAGTTATTGTAGATTGAAGCATTCTGAAACAAATATGAAACAATCTTACTTAGATGACTTGAAATTAAAGCATTTAATTAGTTAGTTACCCAATTGTAGCTAATTACAAAATTCAATTACTAGATCTAAACATCTATCAATTTCTTAAGAATAGATTAACATTTTTAAATAGCCTAAGTGTCCAAATAACATTCACACATGAATTCACAATATAATATAATTTTTAAATCTCATTGTCATGTATTTATAGTCCAAATGGAAGGAATTTAATGTTTAATACCTGTAAATTAATGGCCATTTAAATCATCTTGCGAATGGGTTTTTCTGGAACGCGATCATTTGCAACATTGCAGTTGCGGTGAAATTAAACCCCATATTGGCAAGAAAAATACTGCCGGTTCGTATGGGAAAAAGATCACCATTTCGCAACGTAAAATGTGAATTAAAGGCATCTTAAGGAGCACTTTTATACATAAAATAAACGGCTTTCCTTTACCTGTCCCGTACGTGAAATCCATCCCCGTTGTTGGCGTTGACCACTTTAGAAGCTGATTTTAAAATTAATCAAGCGCTGAACTTGTCGGGCGATTTAAAAAAAAAAACACACAGAACGGCCGTTGGAACGATTTTTCAGCAAAAGCTTGCACTCCAACAAAATATAATCCAGGACAAGGTAGGAGAAAACAGCGTTATAACCCCGCCCCCCTCTCAAAGGCGCCAACATCGCGCACACGGACAATTTACAATTTCACTGAAGCCAATTGACCTACAAACCTGTATGCATTTGGAATGTTGGAGGAAACCGTGGCACCCGGAGAAAACCAACGCGGTCACAGGGAGAACATACAAACTCCGTACAGACAGCACCTGTAGTCAGGATTGAACCCGGGTATCTGGCGCTGTTAGGCAGCAACTTTACCGCTGCACAACTGTGCTGCCCTTTAGGTGAGAGGCCAAGAGTCTTTTACTGTCATATGTCCCGAAATGCAGCAATTACATTCTTGCTTGCAGCAGCACAACAGATATGTAAACATTGTACACTGTAAAACACATTAAAGAAAACAACAAAAAAGCTCAGCACATAAATAAATAAATAAATAAATAAATAAATAAACAGACAGCTAAATAAATAAATAAATAAATAAATAAATAAATAGATGACCATATAGATAAATAGATAATTAACAAATGAACAAACGATAATAGTGCAAAGTCAAAAATAATGCCCCAGATCTATGTAGTTCGGAGTTTACTTGGAGGTCGTCGTGTTTAATAACGTCACGTGAAGAAGAAGCTGCTCCTGAACCTGGACGTTACAGATTTCAGACTCCTATACCTTCTTTCTGATGGAAAGAGTGAGATGAGAGCGTGGCCAGGGTGGTGTAGGTCTCTGATGATGCTGGCTGTCTTTTTGAGGCAGCGACTCCTGGAGATTCCTTCGATGGTGGGAAGGTAGGTACCTGACATGAAAGAAAATTCCCCAGGCAGGTTCACAAATATAGCAGGATATATCCAATTCACTAATCATTCAGTGAAGTGTCAAAGAAGAAAGTGATAGAAGGTGTTGTTGACAATGTGATAGTATAGTATATAGTATATCTTTATTGTCATTTTCGTGAGTACTCACATACCCAAAGGAAACAAAAAAACGTTGCTCAACCAGTGTCCATTCAGTGTGCAGTAAAAAATAAATAGAAATAAAAATACATATATCATGAACAAATTAAACACTCTACTCTCTACTAAACATCAACAGGCGTTCCGATCGGCAGCGGCACGACAGTGGCTCTGCTGCAGTGTGTCCAGGTTGGTGGTTGGTGCGCGATACTTTGGCAGGGGGCAAAGTCTGTTTATCAGTCTTATAGCCTGCGGGAAGAAGCTGAGGAGCATCCTGCTGGTTTTGCAGCTAATGCTCCTGTACCTCTTCCCAGATGGCAGGATGGAGAATATGTGATGCGATGGGTGGTAGGGGTCTTTGATGATGGAGATGGCTCTGCTGATACATCTCTTCCTGTATATGTCCAGCAGGAAAGGGAGTGGAGCACCAATAATCCTGCTGGCGGTCTTCACAATCCTGTCTAGTTGGTGCCATTCGTACGCCTTGCAGCTCCCGAACCAGGAAGTGATGCCGTAGGTTAATGTGCTCTCGATTGTCCCCCTATAAAAAGTTCGTAGGTGTGTAGTGGGGAGACCTGCTTTCCGTAGTCTTCGGAGAGGGTGTAGTCGCTGCTGGGCTCTCTTGACCAGTGCTGTGGTGTTGGTCGTGGACGTCAGGTCATCTGACAGGTGGAGTCCTAGGAACTTCACGCTGCTGACCCTTTCCACATCAGCTCCATCGATGTGCAGAGGTGTATGGTGTTGTTTTCCCGCCCTCCTGAAGTCAACCACCATCTCCTTAGTTTTTCCCACGTTGAGAATGAGGTTGTGGGATTTGAACCATCCTGTGAGCAGCTCCACCTCTATCCTGTACACTGATGAGATGCTTGTGATTCCATCAGTAATCTCTTCACCGATGCATAGATTGAGTTTCATAGTCATAAGGTCATAAGGTGTGGAAACTGGCCCTTCGGCCCAACTTGCCCACACTGACCAGCATGTCCCATCTGCACGTCCTACCTGCCTGCCTGCCTTTCGGCTCACATCCCTTTAAACCTTCCATATCCATGTACCTGTCCAAATGTTTTTTAAACGCTGTGATGGTACCTGCCTCAACGTCCTCCTCCGGCAGCTGATTGCAATTGGACTTTGGTTTCAAGAGTCAAGAGTATTTTATTGTTATACTAGACCAAGTTGGGTCTGCTCCCCCAAAGCAAGATTCCACCACTCACCCATTCCCCCAGCACAAGACATTCCTCCAACGCAATATTACACCACTCACTCATAGCCCCAAACTGTGCAGGCGCGCCTCATCCCCCAGAACATCTCCTCCTCCTCTTCACCCTCCCACTTCAATACCTAGAGAGGGAGGGGGGGAGGGAGTAGAGAGGGAGAGGGAGGGGAGTAGAGAGGGAGGGTAGAGGGAGGGGGAGGGGGTAGAGAGGGAGAGGAGCAGAGAGGGAGAGGGGTTGAGGGAGAGGGAGGGAGTTAGAGTTGGGGGGATGGAGGTAGAATGGGTGAGGGAGGGAGAGGGAGGGGGTAGAGAGGGAGGGGGTTAGAAAGGGTGGGAGTGAGGGTAGATAGGGAGGGGGCACCACCCTCCTCGACCACTCCCCATCTCCCTCCTCATTGTCTTCATCCTCCTCCCCTCACTCCCATTACCTGCCCCAGGACCTACCCAGGTGGTAGAGCAGCGCCAGGGACTGGACCTCTGCCTGGTTCTCGTACTCGGCCCGGTCCTGGCTGTAGACTCAGATCGGCCGCTGTCTTGGCTCCAGTGCAGGTCCCGACTTCATCTCTGGGCTCGTCCCTGACCCCAGACCCAGGCTCGTCCTTGGTTCCAGCGGCGGCTTCTTTCTCGGCCTCGGTCACGGCCCCATCCCAAGCCCAGGGCTCAGCCCTCACTCCAGCTCCAGAACCACCCTCGCCATCGGGCGCTGGCAGTCGGCAGACGGTGCCACTCCATGTTCACCGCAAGCGCTGGAGTGCCCTTCCCTCCCGAAGTGTCCCGTCCTGCCTTGCGAGTGCATTGTGACGTCACTCGTGTATTTTTTCCCGAAATGGGTGAGTTTTCGGGCTGTTTTGAAAACTTTAAACGAATAATAACTTCGGAAATATAGGTTGGAATGGGACGGGGAAATCTTTATCGCCTCGACGGGAAAAGTGTGAGTAGGATGTGTGAAAATGGGAAAGTTGTGGCCTAGCATTTGGAAGAAAATAGGAATTAACCAAATTGACACACACACACTCACAGCCACAAACAAGCCAAAGACTTTTAGTTATGATATGATATGATGATATGATATGATATGATGTCCCAGACAGAATAATGAAATTCTAACTTGCAAGAGAACAACAGAATATGTAAACACAGTACACTGTAAACAATATAATAAACGAGAAAAAAAAGTTCAGTGTACGTATATATGCACATATAAACATACATACAGATCATATATATATATATATACACATACAGCCACACACACATACAGCCACACACACATAAAAAACAATAATAGTGTAATGATAATAATAATACTCTATGTAGTTCAGAGCCTATTTTGGCCCATTCTTAATCACGCGTGTGACCAAAAATATGAAAAATTGCGGAATACATCTCTTCTGAAAGCATCACAGGTATATTGTTTTGTACTGTATATGTGATTCATATTTTTTTCGAAGATTATCAAGTGAAATTTTAATGTTATGCTGACAATGTTTGTTATGGTCAGAGGTCAAATATGACTGGTGCCGTGTGTCACCTCACATGGAAGCATTTTTCTCAAAACTCAGTATTATCTTACAAACTTGTCAATTTAAAAAAGCTAGAATGTTCATATCTTTAGCAGACATGCATTATAGTTCGGTAGGTAGAAAATAGCAATGAATAAAATTAATCTAGTTTTTAATTTTATAATATATTACTTTATGTGATGCCATTCGGTAACGTGTGTGACATTTTGGTTCACTTTCCAAAGAATGGCCCATTTGAGGTTGTAGTGTTTAATAGCATAATGGCTATTTCACTAGGACTACCTAACTCTTAACAGACATGGTTAACGTGGTTTTGGGTTGGATGCATTCCTGGGCATTTTATTGTCATAATCTCAACCACCTTGGTCCACCTTGCCCGACACTGGTTGTCTGTGGGTACACCTTTAAACTAGCACCCGTTACAAAAGCAGGCAACCTTCATTCATTATTGATTAATCATTGGTTGATTCTTGACTGTCAGTTAAACAATGTGTTTCTATTCCTCATCTCCAGCATTCATCTCCAAGGTTTTGAGAACAAACAAAAAAAATGTTCAAAGTATTTGTTTGATAAAATTCTGATATTTTTCTCCTCGGTTGCTTGGGAAATGTTCTTGAGATTAATCTTTGATCCTGGAAATTTCACGGAAGTCTTAGGGCGGCACGGCGGCTCAGCGGTAGAGTTGCTGCCTTACAGCTCTGGATACCCGGGTTTGATCCTGACTACGGGTGCCGTCTTTACGCTGTTTGTATGTTCTCCCTGTAACCGCATGGGATTTCACCAAATTGTATGGGACAGTTTCTTCCCAGCTGTTATCAGGCAACTGAATCATCCTACCACAACCAGAAAGCAGCGCTGAACTACTATCTACCTCATTGATGACTTCAGACTATTATTGACTTTGCTGGCTTTACCTTGCACTAAACGTTATTCACTTATCACGTTTTATACACTGTAAATGACTCAATTGTAATCATGCATTGTCTTTCCGCTGACTGGGTAGCATGCCACAAAAGCTTTTCACCGTACCTATACCACGTGACAATAAACTAAACTAAACACTATCATATCTGCCTCCAGCAACAACCATGCCAGCGCGTACCCACCATCCTTTGTATTAAAAAATCATGCCCTGCACAGCTCCTTTAAACTTTTATCTTCTCATCTTAAAATCATGTCCTCTAGTCTTTGACACTTCCATCCTGGGAAAATGTTTCTGACTGTCCACCCCATCTATGCTTCTCATAATGTTATATACATCTATCAGGTCTTCTTTCAACCTTTGGTGTTCCAGAGAAAACAATGCCCCTATACCCCAAGCGATGAAGGCAAACATACCATATGTCTTCTTTACCACACTATCTACTTACGTTGCCACTTTCAGGGAGCTATGGACCTGAACTTCAAGATCCCTCTGCACCTCAAAACTATTACATGGAAGTACAACTCCATCTGTGTTGTACTTCCGGTGGCGCTGGTGCCAGCAGCCTCCACCTACAGCCCAGTATCTTTTTGTTTTTTTGTTTATTTAGTTATGTAAAAGTGTGTTTTTTTGTGGGTTTTTTTTGTGTGTTTTGATGTGGGGGAAGAGGGTACGGTGCGGGGGATACCGTCCTTCAGCCGCTTCCTGGTGAAGACGCGACTATTATTCGAGTCGCGTCCTCGCCCCCCCCCCAAGCGGCCTACCTACTGGATTGACGTGGCCTTTCCTGCCGGGATCGACCAGAGCTCCAGCAGCGGCGGGACAGCGCTGTAACATCGCGGGGCTGGCGATGCCTTACCGGGGATCGCCGTCTGGAGCCCGGAGTGCTGGACCTGCGGCACCGACATCCTGGAGCTGCGGTTTGCGGGCTCCCAACGCGGGCGGCGCTGATGGACAATGCGGGGTCCTGCGACTCCGCCCGGCTCGGCCGCTGCGGACTCGGGAGCTGCGGACTCGGGGGGAGCGGCGGGAGGCGGCTGACCAGGAGGTCCGGGCCGCTGAGGAGGAGGATGTTCACCGTCGGGGTTCGGCGTCGGCGTTCCACCAGCCCGGCGTGAGGGCCTGAACATCGGGCCACCCGGGGCGGCGACTGCGGGTGCTAGGAAGGCCTCGACCACGAGTGAACATCTGGGAAGAACGGAGGGGAGGCTGGCTGGACTATGGTGCCTTCCTCACCTTGGTGCCACTGTGTTATGTTGTGTCGTGGACTTTCAGTGTTTGTGCTTTTTTTTTAATTCTATTTTATTTTTAATATGTTTTATTATTTATTATTATTTATTTATTTTTATTTTTATGATACTGCCTGTAAGGGAAATTCATTTTGTTGTCTCTAACTGAGACAATGACAATAAATTTGAATACAATACAATACAATACAATACAATTAAAGGCACGGCAATCAACCATGTATCTTCCCCTTACATTTGGCCTCCAAAAGTGCAACACCTCACACTTAACCATATAACCATATAACAATTACAGCACGGAAATAGGTCATCTCGACCCTTCTAGTCCGTGCCGAACACGTATTCTCCCCTAGTCCCATATACTTGCGCTCAGACCATAACCCTCCATTCCTTTCCCGTCCATATAACTATCCAATTTATTTTTAAATGATAAAAACGAACCTGCCTCCACCACCATCACTGGAAGCTCATTCCACACAGCCACCACTCTCTGCGTAAAGAAGTTCCCCCTCATGTTACCCCTAAACTTCTGTCCCTTAATTCTCAAGTCATGTCCCCTTAAACTTGCCCGGTTTAAAATTAAATCTGTCATTTCACTACCCATTTCTGTAACTGATCTATATCCCGCCAGTTCAGAATCCAGCCCAGTAAGTTATGTTCAAGTGTGAAACTGGGATATCAAAGAACAAGTGTGAACGGGTGTTTGATGGGCGGCGTGGGTCAAAGGGCCTGCTTCCATGTTGTATCTCTAAACCCTAAGCTCTGAATTACAGATTCAGCAACAGTTTCTTCCCAGCTGTTATCAGGCAAAGGAATGGTCCTCTCATCAGCTAGATGAGACCTTCCATCTGACCTCCCATCTACCTTATTGGAGACCCTTGAACTATCTTTAATTGGACTTTCACAGACAAGTGATGGTCACAATTGCTTCTGTGTGGTAAAACGTGCAGATTGAAAAAGTCCAGGGAGTAGTTAACTACAGAGGTAGTTAAAGATTTAAGGTGAGGGGGAAATGATTTAATAGTCTTTTGGACAAAGAGTGGTGGGTGTGTGGAACGAGCTGCCGGAGGAGGTAGTTGAGGCAGGTACTATCGCAACGTTTAAGAAACATTTAGACAGGTACATGGATAGAACAGGTTTAGAGGGATCTGGGCCAAAGGCAGATCAGTTTCAGTTCAGTTTATTGTCATGTGAAACACTTTTGTTACGGGCTATCCAGCCAACAGAAAGACAATGCATGATTACAATCGAGCCATTTGCAATGTATAGATACGTGATAAGGGAATAACGTTTAGTGCATGGTAAAGCCAGCAAAGTCCGATCAAGGATAGTCTGAGGGTCACCAAAGAGGTAGATAGTAGCTCAGGACTGCTCTCTGGATGTGGTGGGATAGTTCAGTTGCCTGCAGGCAGGGGGGATGAGTGCAGATGGGGCAGAAGAGGCACAGAAGTGTACCTCTTGCCCCTCCCATGTGTTAATTAAAGTACCATTGAACCATTAAACGTTTGAACCATTGAACTTCCACGAGACTCCTCCCCCACTGTGAGTGGTTCTGCTGAGCATTGGCATTGCAGCATGGCAGTGAGGGGCAAACCATGTGCCATCCTCTTGGTTGGCAGGCGGGCTGGAGATCAATTCACTCGTTTGTTGAATAGAAATGAAAGCTGGTTACTGTTAGAAGTGTGATTATGTTAGGATTAAATCAGGACCACTCTAATCATAATTAGCACTCAACAAAATTGCTGCATTCGCACATGAATATACCAGCCAAATGGAGATAAAACTGTAGTTTACTTTAGAGATACAATGCGAAAACAGGCCCATCGGCCCACTGGGTTCATGCCGACCAGTGATCACCCATACACAGGCTCCATCCTGCACACCACGGACAATTTACAGAAGCCAATTAACCTACAAACCTGCACGTCTTTGGAGTGTGGGAGGAAACCAGGGGCACCCGGTGAAAACCCACCCGGTCACAAAGAGAGTGTACAAACTCCATAAAGACAGCACCCATAGTCAGGATGGAACCCAGGTCTCTGGCGCTGTAACGTGGCAACTCTACCACTGTCGCCCCTGAAATGGCTTTATTTTCATGATTAAATCAGGACCACTATAATGATAATTAGCACCCAACAAAATTGTTGTATTTACACATGTACATACCAGCCAACTGGAGATAAAACTGCAATTAGCCAAGTAATTAATTTACAGTTTTACAGCAACACACAACAAAATGATTCATATCATAAATGAAAACAACAGTCCTGAATCTTAATTCAGTTTATCAGCTGATAACATTTAGTTTCTCAGTGCTACACTTCAACAAGGTGGCACTGTGAAACGGGAGAGAGAGGAGTTAGTGCCCTGCTTCACCCCAGAGATACAGGTTGCCACTGTGGACGTGAGACTGCTATTCACAAGTTTGATGAGCAGAATTAGCCCATTCAGCTCCTAGTCTATTCTGCCATTCAATCATGGATGATCTATCTTTTCCTCTCAACCCCATTCTCCTGCCTTTGCCCCTGACACCCTGACTAATCAAAAATCTGTGCACCTCCGCCTTAAAAATATCCATTGACTTGTCCTCCACAGCTGTCTGTGGCAACAAATTCTACAGATTCACCACCCTCTGTGTTTGTTTAGAGTGCTTGTAATAATAAAGACCTCACATCATGTCAGGTTATACACTGTTTATTTCAAATAAACAACTACAAGCTCTCACTTGAGAGTTCACTTCAGACTGCGGAGTGCAGTAGACCGCGACAATAACAAGCTAGTGGGCGTAACTACAAAAGCATGATTCATAGCATGAGCTACTAATCTACATCCCCTCTCTTAAAGAATCAATAACACTGTATACCCATTACTTAGCGAAGCAAATATCACAACCATTGACAGACGTATGTAAAGTCAAACATAGTCCGGATACTTCACGACCGGCCTGCTGACATGACCGGCACATGTACGATCGAGGCTATCTCCATTCCTCTTCTCTGGGGACAGAGTTGGTGATTTCACCACCGTGGGGGAGTGGACCAACGCCTCTGGGGTCGAAGCAGGAGACTGTGGCACAGGCGAAGATGGGACAGACAGAGGAACTGTCACAGGCATGGATAGTTGTGCTGGCAAGAGCATGCGAGGGTCACCAGATGCAGATTGAAATGAACTTGTACGATCCGGATAATAAGGAGGAGGGATTGGCTCCTTCACAGGCAGAAGATGTTGCCTGTTTCGTTGGTAGGTACCGCCATCGGCTCTAACAATGTACGAGCGTGGCTCCGAAGCTAGACCAGAAATCACCCCAACATGGTCATGGCCATTGTCAGTCTGTAAGCGGACCACTTGTCCTTTGGTCAATGGCGGCAGAGGCCTGCTCGTCTTGTCAAACCACTTTTTTTTAATGTCACGCTTCTGTCGTAACCTGGTTTGAATATCCTCAGGTGGAAAGATATGTGGGACTAACGTTTGTTCTGCGACGGGTCTGCCTTGACAATAAACGTTGAGCTGGGGAACCCAAGGCAGGGTCATGGGAAATGTTGTGTAAGTTGAGCAAATCCAGGAATACGTCAGATTTGGCCCTGTGAGAGCGCTCCATGAGTTGTTTCGCTTTCCGGACAACCCGTTCAGCCAGCCCATTAGACTGTGGATACTCAGGGCTGCTGGTGATGTGGTGAAAGTTCCAGCGTCTGGCAAACCACTGAAGAAATTCCACCTTATTTCCTTTCTAAAGGTGTGTCCTTTTATTCTGAGGCTGTGACCTCTGGTCCTAGACTCACCCACTCTCCCACTATTATCACCAACTAAAGAGCGGTCCTGACCTACTTCTACCTCATTGGAGACCTTAGAACTATCTTTAATAGGACTTTACTGGAAATTGCCTTGCACCGAACATTATTCCCTTTGTCCCATAACTGTGGACGGCTTGAATGTAAACATGTATAGTCTTTTCACTAACTGGATAGCACACAATATAAAGGCTTTTCACAGTACCGTGGTACACTTGACAATAAGAAACTCAACTACACTAAACTAAACTCATTTATACCATCAATGAAGCAGGCTGCCTATAACAACAGTCCTGAACCTTTTCATAATCCTGTCCAATATCCAAGATGACAAAACGTTAAAGCGAAAGTCACACATCAATAATAAACTGCTACTGTAAACCACAGTTAAAATCCTATCCCTTTTACCCTCATGTTCTGTACCCTCTTTTACCCTCATGCTCATGTCCTGAACCTTCATTCAGTTCATCATCTAATTGAATTTAGTTTACCTGTACTAGGGCAGCAAGGCCTAGTGGTAGAGCTGCTGCCTTACAGCGCCAGAGACCCGGATTCCATCCTAACTGCGGGTGCTGTCTGCGCGGAGTTTGTGCGCTCGCCCCGCGACCTGCGTGGGTTTTCTATGAGATCTAGGATTCCTGCCACACTCCAAAGACGTACAGGTTTGCAGGTTAATTGGCTTGGTGTACATGAAAAAAATGTCCCTGGTGTGTGTAGGATAGTGTCAGTGTGCGGGGATCGCTGGTCGGTGCGGACTTGGTGGGCCGAAGGGCCTGTGTCCATCTGCTCTGTATCTCTAAACTAAACTTGAGCAAGGTGGCACAAGGAGGGAGGAGAATTAGTGTCCTGTTTCACCCGAGAGAGACAGGTTGCCACTGTGGCAGTCAGGCAGTAACTGCATTTTCCTGAACTGCACTGAAACCAAAGTGTATACAGTACAGTGGAATCCATGGAGATAGGTCCTTTGTTTTACAAAGGCAAAAAGTAAATGCATAATGAAATCCATTAGTACATAGTCTCTGGCTTTTGCCCATTTACATCTCATGCTTTTGCTGTTGATTTAAAAAAAATCTTCTTCATTGTGTTCGCAAATCTTCTCACCGCCAAATCATCTTAAGCAAGGATTAGCATTCTGGTATGAACTTGCTGCACAAATTAGTCTCCTGTGACTTATTTTCCTTTGATAAACTGGCAACTACCCTGTACGTACTTGAAAAGTTTATGGCTTGCTGTTTCTGAATTTAATATTAAATATACATAAACTCAGGCGGAAAGGGAATTGCATCAAGCCGTCTCCAGTATGAACTATACTCACACAGTAATGCAAAGGCACTTGAAAGTAGGTCATTGAGCAGTAGATGGAAGTGGATGTTGCGCCTACTCTCGACCAGAACATGAGGGTAAAAGGAATAGGATTTTAACTGTGGTTTACAGTAGCAGTTTATTATTGATGTGTGACTTTCGCTTTAACGTTTTGTCATCTTGGATATTGGACAGGATTATGAAAATCCTATTGAAACATTGCATTATGAAAGCATTAGACAACAAAGGCCAGTGTTAAGATTAGTATAGTTTTCTGCAGCACCCTCTCTCGCTGCTCCCCCTCTGTGCTCCATTCCCATTGTCCTATTTTCACTCCTTAAACTTCCTTATCTATGTATCTCCCTCTCCCCTGTCATCAGTCTGAAGAAGGGTCTTGACCCGAAACATCACCCATTCCTTCTCTCCAGAGATGCTGCCGGTCACTCTGAGTTACTCCAGCATTTTGTGTCCAGCTTCAGTTTTGTTTAGAGTTTAGTTTAGTTTATAGATACAGGCCCTTCGGCCCACCGAGTCTGTGCCGACTAGTGATCCCCATACACTTATACTATCCTACACACACTCGGGACAATTTACAATTTTAGCAAAGCCAATTAATCTACAAACCTGTATGTCTTTGGAGTGTGGGTGGAAAACCGGATCAACCGGAGAAAGCCCACTCAGGTCATGGGGAGATCGTACAAACTCTATCCAGACAGCACCCGTAGTCAGGATCGAACCCGGGTCTCTGGCGATGTAAACCTGCAACTCTACCGCTGCACCTCCGTTTATAATTTAAAGTCCTACAGCACAGTATCAGGCCCTCAGCCCACCGCGCCTGTGTCAATATCTAGCACCCATTTATAATAAAGATGGACAACAAATTACTGGAGTAACTCAGACTGATAGAGTCAGGGATCTGAAGAAGGGTCTCGACCTGAAATGTCACCCATTTATAATAATCCCTGTTTTAAATTCTCCCCCACATTATCCTCCCCTCACTCCACCCACTGATACCACTCTTAGTTTAGATTAGAGCTACAGTGTGGAAACAGGCCCTTGGGTCCACCGAGTCCGTCAAATATCACCCCCTACAGTAGTTCTGTCCTAAACTCTAGAGACAATTTACAGATGCTAGTTAACCTACAAACCTGCACATCTTTGGAATGTGGGAGGAAACCGCTGCACCAGGAGAAAACCACCCACACGGTCACAGGGAGAATGTAATTGACCCATTAACCCACATGTCTTTGGGATGTGGGAGGAAACCGGAACACTCAGAGGAAACCCACATTATTATATGGAGGGCATGAAAACTCTACACAGATAGCATAAGGTTAGGAACCAGCTGATGTAAGCTTTCATTAAATAAAACAAGCTAAGTTTGATTTGTATTTATCATTCATTCACAAAACATGGACATCACTGGCACGGCAAACATGTATTGTTCATCAAAACAAAGACACAAAGTGCTGGAGTAATTCAGCGGGACAGGCAGCATCTCTGGAAAACGTGGGTAGGCGATGTTTCGGGATGGGACCCCTCTTCCGAAGAGTATGGATCTCTGGAAAACATGGATAGGTTATGTTTTGGGATGGGACCCTTCCTCAGAGCTTGAGAGATAGTTAAAGTTAAAGTTAATCACATTACTGGGTCTGGAGTCACATGGTGGGCCAGACTGGATGACTATGGTAGTTATACAGAAGGATCTTGGGGTCCAAATCCATAATTTCTTCAAAGTTGCAACAAAATTAAATAGAATGATAAAGAAAGCTTATGGTAGGCTTGGCTTCATTGTTTGGGGCATTGAGTAGAAGAGTCAGGAAGTCATGATGCAGAAGACTTTGGTTAGGCCCCGTTTGGAGTATTGCATACAGTTCTGGTCGCCCCAATGCAGGAAGGATGTGGAGGCTTTGGCAGGATTAAAGAAGAGGTTTACCAGAATGCTGCCCAGATTAGGAGTTATTAGCTCCAAAGAGAGGTTAGACAAACTTGGATTATTTATTTATTCTGGAGTTTGAGGGGAGCCAAGCGAGAAGTATCTGAAACTATGGGAGGCATGGACAAGGTACAACGTCGGAACGTTCCTCTCAGGGTGGAAAAGTCAAAGATTAGAGGGCATAGTTCAAGGTGAGAGGGGCAAAGATTAAAGCAGATGTACGGGACAAGTTTATTTGTAAATAGAGAGTTGTGGGTGCCTGGAACATGCTGCAAGAGGCGGATGTGGACGCAGATACATCGGTAGTGTGTAAGACAGCCTTTAGACAGCCACATGGATATGTAGGGAATGGCGGGATATGGATCATGTGCATGCGGAGGAAATTAGTTTAAATTGGCATCATGTTGGGCACAGACAGTGTGGGCTGAAGGGACTGTCCCGTGCTGTAGTGTTCTAGGTTCTTGATTCCAGATATAGAGTCATAAAGTCATGCAGCGTGGAAAAAGGCCCTTCGTCCCAACTTGCACACACCGACCTACATGTCCCATCTACATTAGTCCCACCTGACTGCATTTAGCCCATGTCCTTCTAAACCTAAACTCTCCATGTACCTGTCTAAATGTTTCTTAAACCTTGCGATTGTACCTGCCTCAACAATCCTCCGGCAGCTTCTTCCACACACCCACCACGCATTGTGGAAAAAAACTACCCCTCAAGTTCCTGTCAAATCTTTCCCCCTAACAAACCTATGTCCTCTGGTTCTTGATTCCCCTTCTCTGTGCAAGAGCCTTTGTGCATTTACCCAATCTATTACCCGCATGATTTTGTACACCTCTATAAGATCATCCCTCATCCTCCTGCACTCCAAAAATAAAGTCCTACCCCTGCTCAACCTCTCCCTATTGTTCAGGCCCTCGAGCTCTCTGCACCCTTTCCAGCTTGACAACATCTTTCCTACAATATGAAGCCCGAAACTGAACACAATACCCTAAATGTGGTATTTAGGGTAGCGTCTAGTACAACTGTAACATGACCTCCCAGCTTATACACTCAATACTCTGACTGATGAAGGCCAATGTGCGGAAAGCCTTTTTGACCAACCTATCTACCTGTGACGCCACTTTCAAGGAACTATGTACCTGCTCTCCTAGATCCCTCTGCTATATAACACTCCCCAGAGTCCTACACTGTGTATAGTGTATGTCTGAAGGACATTAGTGAACCAACTGGGTTTTATAACAATATTTAATCGTTTTGTGGTCACCATTATTGACATTAGATCTTCATTCCACTTAAATATAAATTCTCCAGCTGTTATGTTTAAGAAGGAACGGCAGATGCTGGAAAATCAAAGGTAGACAAAATGCTGGAGAAACTCAGCGGGTGAGGCAGCATCTATGGAGCGAAGGAAATAGGCAACGTTTCAGGTATAAACCCTTCTTCAGACTGGCAACGTTTCGGGTCAAAATCCTTCTCCAGCTGTTATGTCGGTTTGAATATCTACAAGTCATTAGTCTGTGTCTCTCGACACAAGCCCAGTGAGTTTACCATGATGTTACCATGCCAACAAAATTGTTGTCCCTTTTATCATTTTTGCGAATGGTGTTATTAAAATAAAATTTAGTCAACAATTGAAGGGAGAGACATGATTGTTCGATAATTTTGGTAATGGAGGCAAATGGGTTTGGTTGGAATTCAAAAAAGATGGAGATATCGAGAATCGGAAATTAAAACAAAAAATGCTGGAAATATTCAGCATCGGACAACATCTGCAGAAAGAGAAGAATTTTCTTATGGCGAAGGCTTTCACTAGTTGGGGAACGACCCACCTCCTCTAATTGAACAAATGACATTTTGATGCCACAGCTTCATGTAATTCTTAAACGTCGGTAAAAGGCGGAGAAAGCCATCAAGATGAGATCACAGCTCAATTCTGAATGGGACCAAGTCCAACTTCCCTGCCTTAAAGCCATGCTGTCCAAAAACAGCCTAACTTTCGTTATATAACAGTTCTTCAGCATGATGTAGTTCTTCCTGTATTACCTGACATTCAACCCACTTTTCACTGCCCTCATTTTGTGGTGATCTCTTGCTTTCCAGAACTTTCTGGAATTAAAGGCAAAGTACGCTCGGTTTACAGTTTTAATTCTACTCAAAATTTAGATCCTCAAGTTCAGATTATAAAGTCTATCACCAGCTCTTCCAAATCAATTGGGAGACAGGCTTGATTGGTACGTGACAAATTTTCTAATCAACCAAAACAAAATAGAAGAGCGAAGTAGTTCTTTACTAAAGATTAGTGGTGTGCTCCATTCAAAGGGACAAGAGACTGAGAATCAATAATTAAACCAAGGATGGGTGGATTTGTGTAAAAATTGTGCACACTTAAATATCCCCTTGAAATAGCAGACAATTTGATATTCCTGCATGTCGCTGTGTTTTCTGACATAATCCTGCTCTGATCCTTCTAAAGGAAGATGTAAAGCTGTCCAAATAAAACCCACAAATCAAAATTCTCTCACTACACACCAAAACACAATTCACAACACATCGCAGAGAATGTTGCTGGCAATGTGTCTTTTCAACATTATTTCATGGAAATAAGGTTCTTCTACCAGTTTGTGGGGTTTTTTCTGTTGTTTTAAAGTATGTTTCAAAATATGCAAGTGCTCAAATCTTCAACCTCTCTTTTTGAACAATGCATTTGATGCAAAATACTCGTTAAATCAGAGTCTGCTGCCTGCATGATATTCAGAACTAACCAGTGTTATTTTACAATATTATTTTAGCATTTCATAAGAAGAAGGATTCACCCTTCACCTTGCGCTTGGCCAAAACAAAATGAATTGAAAAGCAATCCAAGGTTATTCATCATTAGATAGCAAGGAAGTGCTTTTCATAGTCTTCACAGCATCCACTCAGCGTTGGTGAAAAACCCTTTATAGATTCTCATCTCTGCTGCACAAGTTTCATTTGTTAAATTGCTTGTGTGCTTATGGAGCGACTCCAGGGTAAGGAATCATCAGCTTTACATTGTGGCATAACTGGGTCAGCAGGCAACTCCAAAATAGACCGTCTCCATTTTACACGGGCAATGCATACTGCCCTTAACCAAAGACTCTCTCGCAAATTAAATCAGATTGCTGACATTGCCATCACTCCATGCATTCTGAATAAACAAATAAATATTAATTCCATTAGCTGAAAAATGCCCCAGGAGAGTTGAAAACGCTTGTTGACATCTAGGGCGCGTGATATCAAGGTTGTGCTATGATCTGATATAGGTTTATCACAGTTTATTGAAGCCCTCGGCCAAATTTCATGTTAAAAGGTTGGTATTAGTGACGGTCCCAAGCTATTGTCTCCACCAGAGTCCCTGCTCTCTGCAACAGCAGGCAACATGTTACTGCTTGTAAAACCCATTTAATCAAAGAGCCATCAAAATGCCGTTCAGTTCTGGTCGGGTTGCCAGGCTACTGGGGTTCACATTCAAGAGAATATTATCAGACTTTTTTAATATCTTTCAAATTATCCAAATAACAGCTAATGACTCCACGTTTTGTTAATGCAACATGTGAATTCAGCAGAGAAACAGGCCCTTCGTCCCACCGAGTTCCCACCGAACAACGATCACCCATATGCTAGCACTAGAGACCTGGGTTCAATCCTGACTATGGATGCTGTCATTTTTTACGGAGTTTGTACGTTATCCATGTGACCACATGAGTTTTCTGCAGGTGCTCTGGTTTCCTCCGACACTCCAAAGATGTGCAGGTTTGTAGGTTAATTGGCATCAATAAAATGGCAAATTTACCCTAGTGTGTAGGATAGTGCTAGTGTCCGGGGATCCCTGGTCAGCGGGGTCTTTGTGGGCTGGAGATCATGTTTCCGCACCGTATCTCTAAAGTCTAAAGCGTAGAGACCGTCTGGCAATAAAGATTCTCAGTGATTCCCTGAACGTTGTGGAACACCTCCCATATCTTGGACTCACACACCCGCAGCAATGGTGAACGTTGATGAAATTTTGATGCAATTGCTTATTAATTCTAAATTATATAATTGTTTATTTTACTCAGGGATAATTAGGCTACAAATTTGCTTCATGACGTAATGGAAAATTGTTGGTTGAGGGAGTAGTCTGAAAACTTATTTTCAATGTTGACACGGAATACACAAAATCCCAAAATACTTACATTTTCTGCTGAAATCAAGCAATACTGTATATCGGGCAATTAATGACAGTTCATAAATAATATCAATGCACGGAGCAATGGGCGGCATGGCGACGCAGCAGTAGAGTCGCTGCCTTACAGCGCTTGCAGCTTGGAGTTTGTACGTTCTCCCCATGACCTGCATGGGTTAACTCCGAGATATTCAGTTTCCTCCCACACTCCAAAGACAAACAGGTTTGTAGGCTAATTGGTTTGGTATAAGTGTAAATTGTCCCTCGTGTGTGTAGGATAGTATTAATGTGCGGGGATCGCTGGTCGGTGCGGACACGGTGGGCTGAAGGGCCTGTTTCCGCGCTGTATTTCTAAATCGAAAGAAAATCTAAATCACAGGCCAAAAATGCTAAAATGGCAAGTTGATCAATAGTGTATAGTGAAACGGGAAGGTACTGTTTCCTGTCAACGTTCTCAATGGTTCATTAATACTTTCTTGTCTCATGTAATGAGGTACAGTGAAATTCATTTTTGTATACAGTTCAGTACAAGTATCACTATACATAAACACTTAGATACATCTTAGATAAGCATCTCAGAAACAGTGCAAGTGTATAGCAGCAGTACACTGATAGTATACAGAGTCGGCAGTTTGGAGCCATTTTCAAGTCCCAGTTGTTGTAAGTGCCGGATACTTGACCTGACATCGTTGTCCTAGTGATGTTTCAGGGTCGGCCTGGCCAAGCGTAGCCGCGGTGTCCTCCACCGATGTAGGCCACATCCAGTCCACACACTCGACCTCTTGGAGCGGCGCCCGGTCCAGCTAAGCCGAGCATCTACCACCCTCATATCTCCATTAAACATTCCCCCCTTCAGCTTAAAGCTATGCCCTCCAGTATTTGTTATAACTAGGAAATTGCTTCTGATTGTCAACCCTGCCAATGTTCACATAATTTGATGTACTTCCTTAGACCAGGTGAATTATTAGTGATGATGGAGACAAGGAACTGCAGATTCTGGAACCTTGAGTTAAACACAAAGTGCTAGAGAGAAGAGTTTAAAGAGAAGAGTCTGAAGAAATGGTTGTGGATATCAGTTCGGAGACTCACCCACCACAACCTGCCAGCTTTCCACAGGGTTTTATGTTAACTTGCAGGAACAAGGAACTATAGATAAGGATACAACGTGCCAGAGTAGCTCAGCGGGTCAGGCAGCATCTCTGGCGAACGTGGATAGGTAATGTTTCGGGTCGAGACCCTTCTTTAGACTGAAAGATAGAGATGGGGGAGGGGGGTGGGGGGCTGGGGGAAACTGAAGGCAAGAAAAGGCCAGAACAAATCTGAGCAGGCAACAGATGAACTCAGGAAGGATCAAGCCCACAATGGCCCATTGTTGGCTGGGGAAGTTGTGCGAATGAGAGGCATACAAGGATGCAAAACGGTGGAAATTGTAGGACAAGTAGAACAATAAATGACAGATTGCAAAAAAGTAACAATGGTAAGGGAAACTGGCGTTTTCACCCAACAAACAGCTGACAATGAATGGCCTGTTTCCTTTATCATCATTACTGTTTTGCATATCTTTCATTCATTGTTCTTTATCTCTCCACATCACCGTCTCTATCTCTTGTTTCCCTTATCCTTAACCAGTCTGAAGAAGGCTCTCGACCCAAAACGTCACCCATTCCTTCTCTCCAGAGATGCTGCCTGTCCCGCTGTTACTCCATCTTTTTGTTTCTATCTTCGGTTTAAACCAGCATCTGCAGTTCCTTCCTTAGCATAAAATTCACGTAATTGTTTCTGTTTTTTTTTAATAACAAATGTAACTTAAACCATGCAACCATGCAGTGTTTCATCCCCTTAAGACATTGCAAATTCCTCCACTTTAGTGCAGAAAATCTAATAAAGATGTAGCAACAATTTTAATTCTGCTGGATGTCACGGGGCACATTTTCAGTTGCAGAGTTTGGAGCAGTGTCTCTTGTTGTTGACATATCAGATTTCCATTCAGAGAGCAAAGTGCCCCTGCTGCGATAGATCCATGTCCTTAGCTGCGACCTAATAGCCTTTTAATCACATTGCAGCTTGCATGATAAAATGGGAGCATTTTATTTTTCACACTCGTCTCCAGGCAGAGCAGGGGCGGCTGAGGCAGAAAGTGACAATCCACCACTGTGGTAATCAGCTAATTCTTCCCCTCTCGGATTCACCAGCAAACTGCAGGTACCACTGATTTAATAGCAGAGGCACGATCAGAAGAAGTACTTTTGCTGATAAGCTGCATTTGCTAGCTGTAAGGGTTTAACAAGCACTCCTTGGGACTCACCGCACTGCACATTAACCAGCACAAGTGTACAGCCTCTTGTAAACTAAACATACCCACTTTCCATTGAGCTGGGAGACCTTGCCGCCAGCCAAGTGCTTAAGAAAATAGTGTAGGGTAAATATCTCACAGCTGGGTTTGAAGAATGCTGTCAAGCCAAGAGAGTCAAGAGTGTTTTATTGTCATATGTCCCAGATAGAACAATGAAATTCTTACTTGCAGCAGCACAACAGAATATGTAAACATAGTACACAGTAAACAATATAATAAAGTATAGCTTATAACTATCGTTATGGTAAATACACAGCAAGTTGTACACCTTAGTTGGAATATTATTGAATAGCAGATATGTGCCAACATTTAATCTTCCAAGATGGCACACATCCGAGGAGCCGTAGGTACTCGGGACATTTTTCATCAGGCTAGAAAAAATGTCCCGACTTACCTGATGCCACGAGTACCTATGGCTGGCATAACGAGTCGCTACGATATATCTACGGACTCCTATGGCCTCCTATGAACTCGTTACGGATATTCTCCGAGTTTGAATCAAGGGGAAAACTCGGAAGAATTCGTGAGTAATTCTGGAAAATGGGACAGGCCCTTTATCATGCAACAAAAGCTCTTCACTGTACCTCGGTACATGTGACAGTAAACTAAACTCAACTAAACACACATCAACAGACTTCCTTCTGAATGTAGATGAAAGAATAACACCATTTGCTCCCGTCCTAATCTCATCACAAACTGATTCAATAGGTAAGAGAGGCAATCTGTGCTCTCCCGGTTGCCAAATACTTTAACTCCCCTTCCCATTCCCACCCTGACCTTTCTGTCCTGGGCCTCCTCCACTGTCAGAGTGAGGCTCAATGCAAATGGGAGGAACAGCATCTCATATTTCACTTGGGCAGTTTACAACCCAGCGGTATGAATATTGTCTTCTCCCACTTCAGGTAAACCCTGCATCTCCTCTCACTCCGTCTCTCCCTCCTCCTAGTGGTTGGACTAGTTTCACCATCGTCCAGATGAGTTTCACTGTTTGCATTACTCGTTATCACCTTCCCCACAGCCAACAATGGACCATTGTGGGCTCTACCTTCCCTTGATCATCGTTGCTGGCTTTACTTTGTTCTTTTACATACCTTCCATTCATTTGTTCTACGTACCTTTTCATATCTCTCGCTTCCCCCATCCCTGACTCTCAGTTTGAAGAAAGGTCTCGACCCGAAACGTCACCTTTTCTCCAGAAATGCTGCCTGAACTGCTGAGTTCCTCCAACTTTTTGTGTCTATCTTTGGTGTAAACCAGCATCTGCAGTTCCCCCCTACAAATTTTGTGTTCTCCTTTCTGTCTTTGCTTAGTAGAATTTGGCAACTAGGAGGAACGTAAGGGTAAAGATAAAGACTTCATTCCATTACTGCTCCCGTGGCAAATTAAGTACTTGACTTGCAAGGTCTCTTGTGAGGGAACGATCGAGATTGGAAATCCAACGCATCCACGATTAGAGGACTAATAGTTGGGAAATTCACTGAAATTATAAAATAATCTATATTTTGACTTTAAAAAAATGTTTATACCAGATTTCAATAGCTAAGAGTCAAGCATCAAGTGTGTTTTATTGTCATATGTCCCAGATAGAACAATGAAATTCTTACTTGCAGCAGCACAACAGAATATGTAAACATAATGCACTGTGAACAATGTAATAATTGAAAAAAGTTATATTTATATATACTGAACTTTGTTTGGTTTATTTATTATACATATATATATCCGTACATGTTATTATGATAGATAGATAGATAGATAGATAGATAGATAGATAGATAGATAGATAGATAGATAGATAGATAGATAGATAGATAGATAAATTCAAACAATAATAAGTCTATTTGGGGCTTATTTTGAGGTTATAGTGTTTAATAGCCTGATAGCTGTAGGAACAAAGCAGTTCTTGAACCTGGACGTTACAGTTTACAGGCTCCTATATCTTCTTCCCGATTGCAGGAGTGAAACGAGTGTGTGGCCAGGCTGGTGCGGGTCTCTGACGATGCTGGCTGCCTTTTTGAGGCAGCGACTGAAAGTTTTCGTCCAAGGTGTGTACTTCAGCATAGATTCGCTCACCATCCTTCACTTGGCAGATACATGACTTTGTCCTCCACCTTTCCCCACGACATTGGGCAGCCTGCTTCCCCGTGGACCAGCCAGCCAGGCGTGTTCTTTGTGAAATTTCACTCTTCTTTGAATGTCAGTGAAGGCTAGGATCTAAAGCTGGTGCTCCAGGGTTAGTCGGCGCGGAAGAGTTTGATAAATGAAGTGTCAAAAGTAACATTTTGCACAGTTGTGTGTCCTAGATTGGGATTTCCAAAGGGAAAGGAAAAACATGTGAAGCTAAAAAGATGTGAAATCTGCAGCCAGAAGAGCTGTAACTCTTGTAACCGTTCAAGCTGACAGCAGGATACAGCAAAGTGGTCGAGATGGATAGTTTAAATTTGCACATTACTCAATAAGAACAAGATGTATCAAATAATTGACTGGGTAGCTCGCATTTAAATAGGAAGCTATTTTTTACTACCTGTTCAAGCTGGTCTGATTTTTCTACCATCAGAACTCAATAATGTACATTTAACAGGCAAGGTAACTGACAGGATTCTTTTAAAGTCCTTGAATAGCAAACATGGAGGGATGTAATGCTGAGGTTTTCTAGGACGCTGCTCGGACCGTAGTTGGAGTATTGTGAGCAGTTTTGGGCCCCATATCTGAGGAAGGATATGCTGGCACCGGAGAGGGTCCAGAGGAGGTTTACAAGAATGTTCCCAGGAATGAGCGTTTGACGGCACTGCGCTTGTACTCGCTGGAGTTTAGATGGATGAGAGGGGTCCTCATTGAAACTTAGCGAATAGTGAAAGGCCTGGATAGAGGGAAAGTGGAGAGGGAGTTTCCACTAGTGGGAGAGTCTAGGACCAGAGGCCACAGCCTCAGAATAAAAGGACATATCTTTGGAAAGGAGATGAGACGGAATTTTTTTAGTCAGAGGGTGGAATATGTTGCCACAGATGGATGTGAGGCCGTCAATGGACATTTTTAAGGCTGCGATGAATAGATTCTTGATTAGTACGGGTGTCAGTGGTTATGGGGAGATGGCAGGAGAATGGGGTTGAGAGGGAAAGACAGATCATTGAATGGCGGAGTAGACGTGATGAGCCAAATGGCCTAATTCTGCTCCTATCACTTATGAACCTATGAATTTATGAACATTAAACAAACACATTGTGCCTACTTGTTGATATCCAGTGGAATTGCATTTTCTAAACAGATCTGGCAATTTATTAGATGATAGTCACAAAGTGCCGGAGTAACTCAGCGGGTCAGGCAGCATTTCTGGAGAAATAGGATGCGTGACGTTTCGGGTCGAGACTCTTCTATTCGAATTGTTCTTATTGCGCAACATGATCAGAGGTTGAGGATGCTGGTGTTGAGGGGACTGGGTGATCCTTGTGCACAACTCGCTGAGCGTTTACACACAGATGCAGCACGCAATCAGTATATTTGTCTTTTTGAGCAAGGACTTAAACACTAGAATAGGCGGTGTCTTGTTTTACGATGAAGAGACTTGGTAAGATAGCATCAACACACATCGGCAAATTGTGTGGAAACAAGTAACTGTAGATACTGGTGTACTAAGGAAATGCACAAAGTGCTGGAGTAACTCAGCAGGTCAAGCAGCATCTCTGGAGAATATGGATAGGTGACGTTTCGAGTTTCGGGTTGGGGCCCTACTTGCAAGTGTACATGTCTAGTCTCCCTATCTGAGGATGGGTGCACTTGTGATGGAAGGGTGCAGTAAAGATTCTGGAGAGAGCATGTTTGTTGACCAAGGAACGATCAGTCATAATAGACCTAGATTCTCTGGAGCTCAGAAGAAGGAGAGGTGACCTTGTGGAAACAGAGAAGGTTTTTATGGGGCTTGACATAGTACGTGATGTTTCTCTCAGTTGGAATGTTCTGTAAATTGCCCCCTAGTGTGTAGAGAGTGGAGGAGAAAGTGGGATAACATAGAACTAATGTGAAGGGGTGATCGATGTCTGGCATGAACTTGGTGGGCTGAAGGGCCTGTTTCAATGCTGCATCTGACTCCAGGTGCTGTCTGTAGGGAGTTTGCACATTCTCCCTGTGACCGTGTGGGTTTCCCTCGAGTGCTCTGGTTTCAATGACATACAATCCAATGACATACAGGTTTGTAGGTTAATTGTTTTCTGTAAATTGCTCCTGGTGCCTGGAATGCAAAACTGGGATAACATAGAACTAATGTACTGGTGATCGTTGGTCAGCACGGACCCGACGGGCTGAAGGGCCTGTTTGCGCGCTGTTTCTCCAACACTAAAACTAAAACTAAAATCTCTAAACTATAAAAACTAAACTCAGCGGATCATGCAAGCATCTCTGGAGAAAATGCATAGGTGACGTTTCGGGTCGAGAACCCTTCTTCAGACTGAAGTATCAATTCTGTAACTGTACTGAAATAGACTGGTCAAAGGTATTGCAACGGGAGGAATTGCAGGTGCCGGTTTGCATTGAAGATAGACCCAAAATGCTGAAGTAACTCAGCAGGTCAGGCGGCATCTCTGGAGAAAAGGAATTGATGGCGTTTCAGGTCGAGATGGGTCTGAAGAAAGGTCTCGACCCGTAACATCACCTGTCCTTTTTCTCCAGAGATGCTGCCTGACACGCTGGGTTATTCCAGCACTTTGTGCCTATCCAAGGTGATTACAACAGTTGTCTCATTGTGGAGATCTGCAGGATTTCCTATACCTGATATTCTACGCCGATTCTTGATTCCACATGGGCTGAATTGAATTGTCCAAAGACTGGTTTCAGCTTTCAAGACTGATTGGGCATCTCACAAAAAAAGCTCTGAAGAAGACCCCCGACCCGAAACCTCACCTCTCCGTGTTCTCCAGAGACGCTGCCACACCCGCTGAGTTACTCCAGCATTTTGTGTCACTTGGTTCATTTTTTTAGTCAGATGTATGGACACAGAACGAGCATTGGTCAGTTCCTTTTATCAAACAATAGACAACAGTGAGAACAAGCAACTGCGTGTTTCAACATTCACAGCTTTCCTCGGGAATTGATCCCATTATTTGAAAAAGCAACACTTTTTTGAGATAGACACAGAGTGTTGGAGATACTCAGTGGGTCAGGCAACATCTCTGGAGGACGTGAATAGGTGACCTTTCAGGTCGGGACTCTGGTGTCTGAAGAAGGGTCACGACCGGAAAGGTCACCAATCCTTTGCCCCCTGAGATGCTGCCTGACCCGCTGAGTTACTCCAGCACTTTCGTGTCTATCTTTGGAGTAAACCAGCGTCTGCAGTTGTTTGTTTCAACATTACTATCGCAATGTTGAAGGTAAAAATAGACAGGTCTTCTTCTTGCGTATGGCGTGCACAGCATAAAGTGGTAGGACAACTTGTTCTATTTGATCTTATTTGATTGTGCACGCCAGGTTGATTGCATTCGTCGAAACAGGGCGGACCATGTGAAGGTGGCAATCTTCCACCCCATTAGACAGGTACATGGATGGGACTGATTTAGAGGGATATGGGCCAGACACAGGCAGATGGGGCGAGTGTAAATGGGACATGTTGGTCAGTTTGGGCAAGTTGGGCCAGGAATGTAAATGCAAATTATTAAATTAAAACTAGTCTCAGTAACCGTGCAACAGTTGAATGGTTATAAAGCTCTGTTAGATTCAGTCATATTCTTCGAGAGGAGAAACCTGCCATCATTACTTGGCCCAGCCTATGTTTGACTCCACAAACACCGTTGATTTTTACCTTGTAGAAACAAGGAACTGCAGACCCTGGTTTACCAAAAGAGTCACAAAGTGTTGAAGTAACTCAGCGGGTCAGCAGGCGGAATAAATCAGGCAGATGCACAGAGCATTTTGCCCAGAGTAGGGGGATCGAGAACAAGGGGATAAAGATTTAAGGTGAGGGGGGGGGGGAAGATTCAATAGGAATCTGAGTGGTAATTTTTTCACACAAAGTGTTGCAAGTATATATAAAGAGCTGCTGGAGAAGATAGTTGATATCATAGCATTTAAGAGACATTTGTACAGGAACATGGATAAGATAGGTTTAGAGGGTTATGGGCCAAGCACAGGCAGGTGGGATTAGTGTACAGTAGATGGGGCATGTTGGCTGGTGTGGGCATGTTGGCTGGTGTGGGCATGTTGGACTAAAGGGTGTTTCCATGCTGTATGACTCTATGATTGTGGTGGCATGGTGGCGCAGCAGTAGAGTTGCTGCCTTACAGCGCCAGAGACCCGGTTCAATCTTGACCATGGGTGCTGTCTGTACAGAGTTTGTGCGTTCTCCTCCAGATCCATGAGGGTTTTCTCCGGGTGCTCCGGTTTCCTTCCTCACTCCAAAGACGTACAAATTAGTAGGTTAATTGGCTTCAAATTTGTAAATTGTCCCTTTGTGTGTAGGCTAGTACGGGGATTGCTGGTCCGCGCGGAATCGGTGGACCGAAGGTCATGTTTCCACGCTGCATCTCTAAACAGAACTAAATTAAACAAGGTTGCTGGTTTACTGTACAACTCCTCCCCCTTCTGTAATGGGGTAGACTGACCCCTCCTCCCCACTCCTCCCCAATCTTTGCACATCCCCAATCCTTTCCACTCGTCACTTTAATTTCATGATTCATGGATTTTGTGTTTTTATGACTGTTGGCAGATCAATTTCCCTCCGGGGATGAATAAAGTTCGATCACATCGTATCGTATCGTATTGTACAAAAAGAGTCAAAAAGTGCTGGAGTAAATAGCCCTTTCCCACGGTACGAGTTCATTCCAAGAGCTCTCCCGAGTTTAAAAAAAATCAAACTCGTGGTAAGCACGGAGAATGAACGTAGCGGGTACGTCGGAGCTCGGGGACGTCTCTTAGCGGCTTGTAACGCTAACGGCAGGTGCTCAGGAAGGCTCGCTAATGGCAGGTAAGCACGGGAAGACTCGTGAAGATTTTTCAACATGTTGAAAAATGTCCACGAGAGCCCCGAGTACCGACGAGTGGCCATTACCGTAAATCTCCGCGTTCGAATCAGTGCAAACTCGAGAGAGCTCTTGGAATGAACTTGTACCATGGGACAGGGGTTTAACTCAACGGGTCACGCAGCAATGGTCATCCCTTCTTCAGACCCATTTTTACCTTTCTACTGAACTGAGGGTCAGTTCAGGATAATGGACAGAATTTCCAGCGATCTTCACGTTTCTCGAGCAAATAAATCATAATGATCTGTGCAGTGTTTACATTCAATTTACCACAACAGACTATGAAACCTCAGATCAAAGCTTCACTGACTTAATTAACTAGCATTTATTTACAATTTACAGAGCATTAAGCAATACCAGAAATAGCCACAATTATTAGAACAAAACAATAAATCACAAAAATGCCATTTAAGACGTCCTGCAGGGATTACTTGCCCGTTTTAAAACTTCTGATAAAGAAGTGAAAACAACGAGTTTTGCTGCATAAAACTTCAGTGGAAAATATTGCAAACAAACCCCTTCCTCTCCCGCAAAATCATCCACTTCTGACATCTTACAATTTAATCAGGATTCACAGCTGGCTGTTGAAATGGAAAATCTTAGTGCTTTTAAACTGCGTTCTCTTTTGATGTCAGCATTAGCCAAAAAATATATACAAATTAAGAAATTGTAATGAATGCCTAAGATGCCAAGAACAAAAGCTAACGGATTTGAGCACGGGTCTCTCTCTTCCGCTTGTGTCTCATGTAACAGCCAGCCATTTTTAACAAGTAACATCAATCAAGCATTTATTCAGGTCTCCAGGAAGGCAATAGTCTAACAATCAACAGTCCTTGCAGTTACCTTGCATCTCTGGAACAAACTATCAGCACTGGTACAATTACTGGACTGAAAACACTTTGAACTTTACGATCAAAAGTCTCTCGATTTCAAATTTCACTTCTAATGCAGCATTAAAGATACTGAAGTGTTTTAAATGCTACAAGAATCATGTGTCGATAAATTGGATTGATTTGCATGTTTTTTTATGAATGAAAACTATTAAGTGATAATATATGAGTGAAATTGCACCCAATTGGAACTTGCATCGGCCGAGCACTTTGTCTAATAGCTTAGTTTAGTTTAGTTTAGTTTAGTTTAGTTTAGAGATACAGCGCGGATACAGGCCCTTCGGCCCATCAAGTCTGCGCCTACCAGCAATGCCCACACACTAACACTATCCAATGCACATTAGGGAAAGTCTTTTACCAGAGCCATTTAACCTACAAACTTATACATGTTGGGGGAAACCGGAGCTTCCCAGAGAAAAACCCATGCAGATCACGGGGAGAACGTACAAACTCCACACAGACAGCACCCGTAGTCAGGATCGAACTCGGGTCTCTGGCACTGTGAGGCAGCAACTCTACCGCTGCGCCACCGTGCCGCATTTTACTCAGCTTCAGAGGCATCCACATTGATGTCATCAGGTGTCAGTGCACCATCAATGGTACATTTTGGTTCAGTCTATGACCTTCATTTGTAACTTCTCCAAAAGATAAGCTACCCCAAGCATTTTGACAAAAATGCATGAATTAAAAGAAGACATAAGTGACATGGGCATGGGTGGCACGGTGGTGCAGTGATAGAGTTGCTGCCTTACAGCGCCAGAGACCCGGGTTCAATCCTGACTACAGGTATTGTCTGTATGGAGTTTGCACCTTCTTCCTGGGACCACATGGGTTTTCTCCGGGTGCTCGGGTTTCCTCCCACACTCCAAAGACGTATCGGTTTGTAGGTTAATTGGCTTCTGTAAAATTGTCCCTAGTATGTAGGAGAGAACTAGTGTATGGGGATCGCTGGTCAATGCAGACTCGATGGGCTGAAGGGTCTGTTTCTGCGCTGCATCACTAAACTGAACTAGGAACTGCAGATGCTGGAAAAAAACTCCAAGTGCAGTAGTAACGCAATGTGTCAGCATCTGTGGAGCATTTACTAACTACATAAGACATCCTGGATGTCCTTGAGCAGAAAGGTGGAGAGGTTAGAAGAATGAGGGGAGAGCTCATTGAAACTTACTGAATAATAAAAGGCCTGGATAAAGTGGATGTAGAGAGGATGTTTCCATTAGTGGGAGAGTCTTGGACTAGAGGGCACAGTTTCAGAATAAAGGGGCGTTCCTTTAGAATGGAGATGATGTGGAAGGGGGTCAGAGGGTGGGGAATCGGTTGAATTCATTGCTACAGACGGCTGTGGAAGCCAAGTCTGGGTATTTTTAAAGCAGAGATTGGCAGGTTCTTGATTAGTACGGGTGTCAGGGGTTATGGGGAGAAGTCAGGGGTTGAGAGTGAAAAAGAGATCAGCTATGATTGAATGGCGAATAGACTCGATGGGTCAAATGGCCTAATTCTGCTCCTTTGACTTATGGACCTGTGAATGCCTCACCTTGGGAGTGGATGCAGAGGAGACAGAGACATTGAGAGTAGGGGATAGTGCAAGAGGCAGGGTGTGAGGAAGTGTAGTCCAGGTAGCTGGGTGTCAGTACCTTTCTAGTAGATGTTAATCGATAGTCTGCACCCTGTGCTGGAGGCAGAGATTGAGAAAGGACCCATCCATCTTCCACTGACCCTCTCTGCAACTCTGCAACTTCAACCTCACTTGGTTTCTCACAGGGAATACAAAGTGCTGGAGCAACTCAATGGGCCAGGCAGCATCACTGGAGGACATGGATACGTGACGTTTAGCATTCGGACACTTCTTCAGACTGACTACATTGGTTCAAAATGCTGGAATAACTCAGCGGGTCAGGCAGCGTCTCTGGAGAAAAAGAATGGGTGATGCCTCAGCTCGGACCCTTCTTCAGACTCTGAAGTTTGAAGAAGGGTTCCAACCCGAAATGTCACCTATTCATTTTCTCTAGACTTTTACTCTTTCGTAGCTGCCTGATCTGCTGACTTACTCCAGCATTTTGTGTCTATCTTCAGTGCAAAACCAGCACCTGCAGTTCCTTCTTACACATGATTATGATGACTGCTTTCCCAAGGCAGAGTGAAGTGTAGATGAAGTGTACAAAAGGGAACTGCAGATGCTGGAATATCGAAGGTACACAAAATTGCTGGAGGAACTCAGCGGGTGCAGCAGCATCTATGGAGCGAAGGAAATAGGCGACGTTTCGGGCCGAAACCCTTCTTCAGACTGTAGATGAAGTGTAGATGAGTCTAATCTGTGTATTGGACTGGGCTACATCTATAACTCTTCTTGTAGATCTTCAACCTTAAATGTTAATGTCCACTTGGGTGAAGCAGCAATTCACTGGCACATCCTCCAAAAATACTCAGTCACGTGATGTGTGGTCCTGTACGTCAGAGGGGTCTTTTACAGATTGGGTGACTGCTGTGTGGATCATCTTCATTTAGTTCTCTTATCTCCCAGTTACACATAGAGTCATTGAGTCAGAGTCTCAGAGCATGGCTCTATTTACCCATGTCAACCAACATGTCCTATGTGCACTTGTCATAAGGCCATAAGGAATGGGAGTATAATTAGGCCATTCGGCCCATCAAATCTACTGCGCCATTCAATCATGGCTGATCTATCAATCCCTCCTAACCCCATTATCCTGCCTTCTCCCCATAACCTCTGACACCTGTACTAATCAAGAATCTATCTATCTCTGCCTTAACTATATCCACTGACTTGGCCTCTACAGCCTTCTGTGGCAAAGAATTCCACAGATTCACCACTCTCTGACCGAAGAAATGTCTCCTCATCTCCTTCCCAAAAGAACGTCCTTTAATTCTGAGGCTATGACGGCTAGTTCTGGGCTCTCCCACCTGCCTGCGTTTGGCCCAAGAACCCAAGAAGAGTCTCGACCCGAAACGTCACCCATTCTTTCTATCCAGAGATGCTGCCTGACCAGCTGAGTTACTCCAGCATTTTGTGTCTATCTTCAAAACAGGTAGATTCTATTTCATTTCTGGAACTAAGTATATGGATATAAACAAGGATAAAGATATATATAGAGAGAAATGTATTAGAAGTTAAAGACAAATTGGAGTAGAAGTGCAGGCCCACCACTGATTTACCGGCACCCGTGGTTCTAGAGCCTTTCTGGATTATCTGTTTTGGCCGACCAACAGAGGTCATCGCCTCAGAGAGGCGTCCAACGGTACCACAACGGTCCACCCAGGCTGCCGTGGATACCTGCCCAGATACTGGCCCGCAAAGTTGGCTTCGGAGGTCATCTATGGGAACGGATCTGCTGGCTCTGGCCAGGCCACAGTTCCAGAACCCCGGCCACATGGGGCAACTTCGACCCGCCTGCCAGCTGCGGAAATCTTAATGCGGTCGAGATCGGCCGCCTCTTCCAACCTAGGCGTCATATTTTCAGGGGTATTTCTGGGGGGGATTTCAAGTGACCTCTCGTAATTATTTCCGGATTAAAGGAGGTGCCGCACCACCAAGTGCCGGAATATCAGTGGTGGACCTGTATTTTTTTTGTCACCTGGTTCAGTTTATTATTATTATTTCTTTGAAACCTACCGAATAATGAAAGGCCTGGATAGAGTGGATGTGGAGAGGATGGTTCCAGCAGTTGGAGAGTCTAGGACCAGAGGGCACAGGCTCGGATTAAAAGATCGTACCTTAGCAATGAAAATGAGGAGGAATATCTTTAGTCAGAGGGCGGTAAATCTGTGGAATTCATTGCCAAAGACGGCAGTGGACGTTAAGTCATTGGTTTTTGAGTGGAGATTGACAGGTTCTTTGATTAGTAAATGGGTCAAAGGCAGGAAAATGCGGATGAAAGGGAAAGATAGAGCAGCCATGATCGAATGGCAGAGCAGACTTGATGGACCGAATGGCCTAATTCCACTCCTGTGTCTTATGTTCTTATGGCCTTTTGGGGATCAAAACAAGCTGCACGTACAGCGCTGCTAGGTTGAGCAGACATCAGCCGTTCCTGCTGATAGTGACAGATGTCGTGAGATTATCGAGATTAATTCAGATTGGAATCGGACAGCAGCATTCAGCTTTCCTTGTAAATAACAGGTGGCTAAGGCTATTGACTGTCATGCTTAAAAACTAGGGGTTGTGATCCATTAATAGCATTGCAGCTTGCACTAAGCTGGAGCAGTGATGATCTATCACCTTCCTGCATGCGGTGACAAAAACTAATGCACACAGCATGGGCATAATGTTCACCTCTTGGCCTCGCACTGTCATTGCTTTTAGCCAGCAGTGTGGGGACCTGAAGGTTATCACTCAGTCCTGTGCAGCCTCTGTGTTTACGCATTTGTTTAACCTGCGATGTGGCAGGATTGCGAGAGCTGCAAGCCATTCAAAGTGGAAGGGAGAAGTCTGCATTTGTCCTCACTGGTTGCAGTTGACTTGTCATTTTAGGGCATTCTGCTAAATAGACTAATCCAAACCAGTGTAGAGGGTTTGTAATCTGAGGAATGAATAACCCTGTGTAGGAAGGAACTGCAGATGTTGGTTTACATTGAAGATAGACACAAAAGTGCCTCCTTGTCTCTATTGAGTGGAACTCATCTTTCTTAATCCTCCAACAGGATCTCTCAGTCAAAAACTATCAACCTTGCACGCACAAAGGAATCCCCCAGCAATTATTTCAGAAAGAATCATTAAAACAGTCAGACACAAAATGCTGGAGTAACTCAACAGGTCAGACAGCATCTCTGGAGTTAAGGAATAGGTGACGTTCTGGGTCGAGACCAGACTGCGAGTCAGGGGAGAGGGAAACAAGAGATATTAAAAGGTACGTAAAACAAATGAATGAAAGATATGCAGAAAGCAACGATGATCAAGGAATGGTGGAGCCCACAATGGTCCATTGTTGGCTGTGGGGAAGGTGATAATGAGTGATACAAACAGAGAAACTCAGCTGGATGAGAATGAAACTACCCATCTATTCCTTTTCTCCAGAGATGCTGCCTGACCCGCTGAGTTACACCAGCACTTTATGGTTTATCTCCGGTGTAAACCACCATCTGCAGTTCCTTCCAACGCAATAAAACTGTCACCTTTCACTCTAAATACACAATGGGTTATCCAATGCCTGATTTCCAGATTTATTTTACAAAGGATTTCCTGTTATAATATACTGTTATAATATAATATACTCTTGTATATCGACGAGACGAAGTGCAGGCTCGACGATCGTTTCGCTGAACACCTCCACTCAGTCCATCTAAACCTATCTGATCTCCCGCTCAACACTTTAACTCCCCCTCACATTCCCAATCTGACCTTTCTGTCCTGGGCCTCCTCCATTGTCAGAGTGAGGCCCAGCGCAAATTGGCGGAACAGCACCTCATATTTCACTTGCGCAGCTTACACCCCAGCAGTATGAGCATTGACTTCTCGAGAAGGTCACTTGCATTCCCTCTCTCTCCATCCCCTCCCCTTCCCAGTTCTCCTACCAGTCTTACTGTCTCCGAATTCATTTTGTCTCTGTCCCGCCCCCTCCCCCGACATCCATCTGAAGAAACGTCACCCATTCCTTCTCTCCAGAGGTGCTGCCTGTCCCGCTGAGTTACTCCAGCATTTTGTGTCTATCCTGTTATAATATTGCCTATTAGTACAGTTAGAATTATATTGGCTATTTTAATGTTGTTTATGGAATAAATAACACGATAAACATATTGAAGGATGCTTGAAGTAACTTGAAAGGTTTACAGTGCTAGAATGGAATTTTTAATCATCAAAGTCAATGTTCACAACAATAATAACTCACTGAGGAATTGGGCGATATTGTAATTAAAATTAATGGCCAACCTTGTCAAATACTGCAGAGCTCATATGGCCTGTCTGGGTGACAGTGCATGTTTATTTGTTCTAGGTGTTCCACTAATATCCTTGTAAAACATGTAAGAGGTCACAATAAGATGTTGAGGCACAGGAAAACAGCAAGCAATTAATAAAAACAGCTTTCAGTGCCTCCTGAATAATGGTGTCTGACAAATCACTGGGGAACGGGTAGGTCCGTTCTACACTCTCTCTCTCTCAGAATCATAGAGTCACACAGCGTGGAACCAGGCACTTCAGCCCAACTAACCCATGCCGACCAACGTGCCCCATCTACACTAGTCCCACCTATGTTCATAGCTTCTAGGAGCTGAATTAGGCCATTTGGCCCATCAAGTCTACTCTGCCATTCAATCATGGCTGATCTATCTTTCCCTCGCAACCCCATTCTCCTGCCTTCTCCCCATAACCCTTTCCCATGTTTGGCCCATAACCCTCTAAATCTATCCTATCCCTGTACCTATCCAAATTTCTATTACTGAAAGTCTGATCTTGACCACTTCCTGTTGTTCTGTATATTGATTTTAGAAGAAACGCTGCCACTTACGACTGTGATTTTTGGCCATCTTACTCAGAGTCCCCCTCCGCTGCGTAGGACAAGAGGATTTTTCCCATAGATGAAAAATAAAAGAGTTATTAGTGTTTAGAAAATGTTGAGATTCTCTCTCTTGAAGGCCACGCCCCTTCCGGAGGGACTATGAAACCCGGAAGTGTTGAGTGCCTCAGTCAGTCTCTGCAAGATGGGAGAGCGAGAGGGTCATATCTCTCAGTCTGAGCTGTGAATAACACTGAATACATGTCTACTAAACTGTGACTGGTTTTATTGACCTGTCAGTGCCCTAATGTGGTTTGAAAATATAGTTTGGAAATGCTAAAGCTGTGTTGCCTTTGGTTTGGAAATGCTAAAGCTGTGTTGCCTTTGGTTTGGAAATGCTAAAGCTGTGTTGCCTTTGGTTTGGAAATGCTAAAGCTGTGTTGCCTAATTAAAGTTGCCTTGCCTAATTGAAAAGTTGGTTTGAGAATGCCTTGCCTAATTGAAAAGTTGGTTTGAGAATGCCTTGCCTAATTGAAAAGTTGGTTTGAGAATGCCTTGCCTAATTGAAAAGTTGGTTTGAGAATGCCTTGCCTAATTGAAAAGTTGGAGAATACTAAAGTTGCCTTGCCTAATTGAACAGTTGGTTTGAGAATGCTAAAGTTGCCTTGCCTAATTGAAAAGTTGGTTTGAGAATGCTAAAGTTGCCTTGCCTAATTGAAAAGTTGGTTTGCGAATGGTAAAGTTGCCTTGCCTAATTGAAAAGTTGGTTTGAGAATGCTAAGGTTGCCTTGCCTAATTGAAAAGTTGGTTTGAGAATGCTAAAGTTGCCTTGCCATCTATATAATTAAAAGTCTAATCTTGACCACTTCCTGTTTGCGCTTTGTATTGATTTTAGAAAATTTGCTACCACGTACGGCTGTGATATTTGGCCATCTTACTCAGAGTCCCCCTCCGCTCATCAGGTGCCGAGGATTTTTCCCATCAATGAAAAATAAAAGAGTTATTAGTGTTTAAAAAATGTTGAGATTCTCTCTCCAGTCAATCGCGCCATGAAGGCCACGCCCTTTCTGGTGGGAGGAGAGAGGGACTATAAAACCCAGTAGCATGGGCGTGGCTCAGTCTCTGCAAGATGGAGGAGGGAGAGGTCACGACTCACTGTCTTTAGTGGCCTTGCACCCTGCTTGAAATGGTATGAAACAGCACTTGAATTTGGTGGCCTTGCACCCTGCTTGAAATGGTATGAAACAGCACTTGAATTTGGTGGCCTTGCACCCTGCTTGAAATGGTATGAAACAGCACTTGAATTTGGTGGCCTTGCACCCTGCTTGAAGTGGTAAGAAGCTGCACTTGAATTTGGTGGCCTTGCACCCTGCTTAAAATGGAATTTCAAGGAATAGCCATGAGTCAACTGCCAGCCCACCAGCCGTGAGTGAGTGAGCTGCCGGCACAACAGGCTTGAGTGACTGAGCCGCCAGCCCAAGAATCCATTCGACCCACAATGTCCATACTAGCCCTCTGGAAACCAGTCCCTTCAGCCCACAACACCCATACTTGCTCTCCAGAAAGCCCCCCCCCCCCCCGCCCCCCACACTGGCCACCAATATTGGAATTGGTGGAGAGGGGGAATATTGCGTTGGGAGACCAGCCCTCCCGTGTGATGCTGGGACCAAACGGGACCCACTTAGTCTAGTGTTTCTTAAATGTTATGATAGTACCTGCCTCAACTACCTCCACTGGCAGCTCGCTCCATACACCCCACCACCATTTGTGTACATAAATTACCCCTCGGGTTCTTATTACATTTTCCCCCACTTCACCTTAAACCTATGTCCTTTGATTCTCGATTCCCCTCTCTGGGCAAAAAGGCTTTGTGCATTTATCTGATGTATTCCTCTCATGATTTTGTCTCCCTTGTACAGTGCTGTATGTCTTGTACAGTTTGCTTACAAAAAAATGACATTGCGACTATCGTTATATGCAATAGATACCAGCTTGTCCCTGACTCCAGCTGCACACTCAAACCTATTAAAGCCTCACCCAGAGAAAAAGACCTAAAAATAACTAATTTTAATTAATATTACAGCTGTATAGTTGTTCTAGAGTCGGGCAATAAATGAGGTTTTACGTAACTATTTTAGAAACCTATTAGTTATGAGAGAAGTGGAGTGCCGTCAGCTTGAAATCACAGCTTATTAGATTTTTTTATGCTCGATTGGATTTTCTTATTTTCCATAAAAAAAGATTGCAGGAACAGACTATATAGTCCCTCAAGCATGCTGCAACATTCAATGACATTACTGTATCTTTGAGCTTAACTTAATATACGTTAATTTAGTTTAGTTTATTATCATTGTCTCGTGTACTGGGGTACAGTGAAAAGCTCTTTATTTTTGTGGCGTGCTAAACTAAACAAAAAATAAATAACTGAGCAGCAGAGATTTCGCAGTGATCCTTTCCTTGATCATCATTGCTGACTTTGATTTGTCCTTTGCATATCTTTCATTCATTTGTTCTATGTACCTTTCCACATCTCTCATCTCCCTGACTCTCAGTCTGAAGATAGACACAAAATGCTGGAGTAACTCAGCAGGACAGGCAGCATCTCTGGATAGAAGGAAAGGGTGATGCTTTGGGTCGAGACCCTTCTTCAGACTGATAATCAGAAATTATCAGGGAGATACAGAGATAAGGAAGTGTCAGGTGTGAAAAAGAGACAAAGGGGATGGAGATCAAGGACAATGTAGAATAGATCATTGTTAGCTAGGAGAAGGTAACAAAAAAGCAAACAGAGATAAAATGTAATTGAGGACAGCCAAATTGGATGGAGAACTGGGAAAGGGAGGGAAGAGAGGGAAGTTCGAGGTCAATATTCACACGGCCCAGGATAGAAAGGTCAGTGTGAGAATAGGGGGCGGGGGAGTTAATGTGTTTAGCAACCGGGAGATCAGGCAGGTTTAGGCGGAGTGAGCGGAGGTGTCTAACGAAATAATCGCTGCGCCTGTGCTTGGTCTCACCGATATATAGGAGTCCACACCTGGAATAGTGGATACAGTGGATGAGGTTGGAGGAGGTGCAAGTGAATCTGTGCCTCATCTGAAAAGACTGTCGGGGTCCTTGGACGGAGTAGAGGGGAAGGTATAGGGACAGGTGTTGCATCTTCTGCGGTTGCAGGGGAAAGTACCTGGTGAGGGGATGATTGGGGTGGGAAGGGATGAGTTAACCAGGGAGTTGCGGATGAACGGTCTCTGCGGAAAGGCAGAAAGGGGTGGAGATGAGAAGATTTGACTAGTGGTTGGATCCCATTGGAGGTGGCAATAATGTCGGACAGTTATGTGCTGTATGTGAAGGCTGATGGGTGGAAGGTGAGAACAAGGGGAACTCTGTCCTTGTTATGAATGGGGGGAGGGGGAGCAAGAGCGGAACTGCGGGATATCGAGGAGACCCAGTGAGAGCCTCATCTAGAACGGAAGAGGGGAACCGTGTTCCCTAAAGAATGAGGACATCTCTGATGATCTGGGATGGAACATCTCATCTTGGGCACAGATGCGGTGTAGAAAGAGGAATTGGGAGTAGGGGGATAGAGGCTTTATAGGAAGCAGGGTGGGATGAAGTGTAGTCTGGATAGCTGTGGGAATCAGTAAGTATAATAGATGTCAGTCGATGTCTGAAGATGGGTCTTGACCCAAAACATCACCTATTCCTTTTCTCCAGAGATGCAGCTGAGTTACACCTGCTTTTTGTATTAAAAAATCTATAAACAGAAAAAAAAGACACATTACCCTGCTACAAGATATTAAGATTGTTAAAGATTGTTGATAGTATATTAATTTGCCCATCGTCTAACACCTGTGCATCAATGTTGTTTTGTTTTCTAAAATTACATTTTGTAAAAGACAAATAATAATTAAAATGGAGAAAGTCAAAAAATGATAAGTAAAGTCTGTCGTGCAGTATGATGTGATAAGCAATCATATAGATTTTCACTAATTAGAGAGTAATACAGAGGCTCTGGAATTATCTGTCGTACTTTTGTTCTGAGTGGAAAAATAACAAGGGTTTCAGTGGCGAATATTATTGAGTGCCTTAATAATAAAAGTGAGAGCCTGTGGAATTGAAGGTAACATTGTCACGGGTGGGGAATTGGTTCAGCGTTAAGAGACAGAGGGTACACATAATGGTAATGCATTCAAATTGGCAGGATGAGACTAGCGGTGTCCCCAGCGAGGCCCCAGCCTTGCACTGCATTTAGAAATGACAAAGACAAAGGAACAGAGAGTTATAACTCTAAGTTTGCTGGCACAGTAAATAGTGTAGATGGGAGCAGAAAGTTTCCAAGGGAATATCGGCAGCGAATGCTGGAAGTTTAAGCAGACCAGGAAGCACTCGTGAAGAGAGAAAAACACAAAGCTAATATTTCAGGATGATGACCTCCGAAAGTAGCGCTGACAGATGAAGTGAGTGGGTAGAATTGTGCCATGGCGTACAAGTCTGAGGTCACAAAGTTTTGGTAGGTGTGACCAGAGGTCATAAGTTCATAAGTTACTGAGTTCATTATGCCCTTCAGCCCACCTGGTCCACGTTGCCTATCTACTATGCTACACACTATGCTACACCGTGCCTATGCTACACTTACACTCTCAATCACATCCTCCTGCCTCCTCACACAACCGTTGATGACCTTACTAATCAAAAACCTGTCAATTTCCGTATTCAAAATACCCATTGACTTGGCCTCCACAGCTGTCTGTGGCAATGAATTCCACAGATTCACAAACCTCTGGCTGAAGAAATTCCTCCTCATATCCTTCCTAAAGGTACGTCCTTTTATTATTAAGCTGTTCCCTCTAGTCCTAGACTCTCCCACTAGTGGAAACATCCTCTCCACCTCCACCTTATCCAGGTCTTTCACTATTCGGTAAGTTTCAATGAGGTCCCCCCCAACATCCTTCTAAACTCCAGCAAATACAGGCCCAGTGACACCAAACACTCATCATATGTTAACCCAATCATACCTGTGATCATCCCAGTAAATTTCCTCTGGACCCTCTCCAACGCCAGCACATCCCTCCTCAGACATGGGGTCCAAAACTGCTCACAATATTCCAAATACAGTCTGACCAGTGACTTATAAAGACTCAGGATTACATTCCTGCTTTTATATTGCAGTCCTCTCAAAATAAATGCTGACATTGCATTTGCCCTCCTTGCGACCGATTCAACCTGCAAATTAACCTTTTGGAAATCCTGCACAAGCACTCCCACGTGAGGTCAGAGTGCAATAAAAAGCTGAGGAGCTGGGAGCCAGAGAACAGCAGAGATGGTTTATGCCCCTGTCCCACTTAGGAAACCTGAATGGAAACCTCTGGAGACTTTGCGCCCCGCCCAAGGTTTCCGTGTGGTTCCTGGAGGTTGCAGGTGGTTGCCGGAGGTTGCAGGTAGTGGAAGCAGGTAGGGAGACTGACAAAAAGCTCTGGGAACCGCACGGAAACCTTGGGTGGGGCGCAAAGTCTCCAGAGGTTTCCGTTCAGGGGTCCTAAGTGGGACAGGGGCATTAGGGTCCAATTTAAGTAACTCAAATTTCACTGTACCTTAATTGGTTAAGTGACAATATATGCAAACTTGAACTTGAACTTGAACACAGGGAATTGAATACAGAAAGATGTGAGGTGTGGCATTTTTGAAAGTCTAACATGGGCAGGACCTACACAGTGAGGCTTTGCGGAGTGTTGAAGAGCAGAGGGATCTAGGAGTGCAGGTTCCTTGAAGGTGGTGTCACAAGTAGATAGGGTGGTCAAATAGGCATTTTTCATAGTCGCTTTCATCAGTCAAAGTATTGAGCATAGACCTTGGGAGGTCATGTTGCAGTTGTATAAGACATTGGTGAGGCCACCTTTAGAGTATTGTGTTCAGTTCTTGGCACCATGTTATAGGAAGCTGGAATGGATACAGAGAAGATTGATGAGGATGTTGCCAGGACCCGAGGGCCTGAGCTATAGGGAGAAGTTGAACAGGCTGGGTCTCAATTCCTTGCAGCACAGGAGGATGAGGCATGATCTAATAGAGGTGTATAAAGTCATGAGAGGATTAGATTAAGTAGATACACTAGAGTGGGGGAATCGAGAACCAGAGGACATAGGTTTAAGGTGAAAAGGGGAAAGAGTTAATAGGAATCTGAGGGGTGAGATTTTCACACAAAGGGTGGTGGGAGCATGGAATGAGCTGCCAGAGGAGGTAGTTGAGGCAGGGAATATCGTGACATTCAAGAAAGAATTAGACAGGTACATGGATCGGACAAGTTTAGAGATATGTGGGCTAAACGCAGGCAGGTGTGATGAGAGTATGTGAGACGTGTTGGTCAGTGTGGGCAAGTTGGGCCAAAGGGCCTGTTTCCACGTTGTATAACACTATGACAACTAAAATCATCACCAGCTAAGAGTCAGGTACTGTATAAAATGACCAGACATGGTAATGCGGTGTTGGAGACACGTTAATCTCATGTGGACATGGAAACCCAATCTAATCCAAACACAATACTCAGGCCGCGACTCACAAGGATGGTACGGGAGCTAGAAGAATTAACTGCTGAGGTTAGGCACACCAGGTTTGCAGTTGTTTGATTACAGATGATCCAATGGAGGCGATTAAAGGAATGGGAGAATGGTTGGAGAGAAACTCTTTCTTCTGGTGGGGAAGGTTCAGAGCCGGGGACTGAACTGTAAAAGTGGAGTTCAGCAGATCAGATGTGATCTTAAAGGACTTGCTTCACCCACTGTCAACAGAAATATGAATTCCCTCACATCCAAAGATTTGCTGTTGAAACAAAAGATGGAGCAACTCAGTGGGTCAGGCAGCATCTTTGGAGAAAAACGATCAGCGACATTTTGGGTTATGACTTTTATTCAGGCACTTCTGAGTGAAGAACAACAAACTCTCTAGTCGGGATTGAACCCGGGTCTCTGGCGCTGTAAAGCAGCAACTCTACCGCTGCGCCACCGTGCTGCCATGCGTGCCACTGTGGCCTTTGGAATGAACCCATACAGGACATCAATGTCTAACGTAAGCAGACGTAAGACCATCGGACCGGGGCCTATCGAGGGGAGCCGCTGCCGAACCCGGCACCACTCATCCCCGAAGACCCGAGGGACACAGGGCCGAGCGGCAAAAGCTCTCGGAGGGGCCGTGCGGGCGGTTGCCAAAGGGTGACGGGCAGCTGGCCGTGGAACCAGGGGGGAACCCGCCAGGAGTGGGTCCAGGTTCATCTCCCGCTTGCCCACAACCACCAGGAACCGGAAGGAGCAGAGAGTCGGCAACACCGGTGGATGCTGGACAAAGGGCCGCCAGGAAAAACACTGGCCAGCTCTCCTTCCTTCCTCTCTGGGCCTTCAGCCTTCAAGGACAGCTACGGGAGGCACCCTTGACAATAAAAGAGTACCATTGACAATAAAATCGGTAATACCAGTAGACAAATGTTTACGTGTGAAGACATGATGTTACTTCATTATACTTGCACTTGTAAATGTAACCATGCACAAACGGTCATGGTCTCTTATGTGCAACATTCTTCACTACAAAGAGTGCTGAAGATGGTGCAGGCAATGCCATTCAATTTTCCTGCAGTGCCAGGGCAGATTATATTGGCCTGAAGCTATCCTACTCAGGGTTCAGGATATCCCTCTAGACCTGTCCTATCAATGTACCTGTCCACATGTTTTTTAAACTTTGCGATAATACCTGCCTCAACTACCTCCTCCGGCAGCTCGTTCCATCACCCAATGCCCTTCGTGTAAAAAAGTTACTCCTCAGGTTCTTTCCCCCCTCACAGTAAACCTCTGTTCTCAGCTTCTCGATTCCTCTACTCTGGGCAAAAAACTTTACCCGATCTGTTCCTCTCACAATTTTGTACACCTCTACAAGATCACGCCTCACCCTTCTGCGCTCCAAGGATTAGAGTCCCAGCTTGCTGAACCTCTCCCTATAGCTCAGACCCTCGAGTCCTGGCACCATCCTCGTAAATGTTCTGTGTACCCTTGGCAACTTGACTATCTTTCCTATAACATGGTGCCCAAAACTGAACACAGTACTCCAATGTGTTGTTTGGATCTTGTGTTAAATAGCCTGATGTTTGTGGGGAATAAGTTGCTCCTGAACCTGGACGTTGCAGTTTTCAGGCTCGTATACCTGGAATTAATTTAGTTTTAGAGATAATGCTTTGGCCCATTGAGTCATAGAAACATAGACAATAGGTGCAGGAGGAGGCCATTCGGCCCTTCGAGCCAGCATGGCTGATCATCCAAAATCAGTACCCCGTTCCTGCTTTTTCCCCTTATCCCGTGATTCCGTTAGCCCTATGAGCTAAATCTAACTCTCTCTTGAAAATATCCAGTGAATTAGCCTCCACTGCCTTATGTGGCAAAGAATTCCAATGATTTACAACTCTCTGAGTGGAAAAGTTTTTCCTCATCTCAGTCCTAAATAGCCTACCCCATTGATAAACTATGACCCCTGGTTCTGGACTACCCCAACATGGGGAACATTTTTCCTGCATCTAGCCTGTCCAATCCCTTAAGAATTGTATATGTTTCTAAAAGATCTATAAGATATCCTCTCATCCTTCTAAATTCCAGTGAATACAAGCCCAGTCATTTAATTATTTCATCGTACTGTATGTCAGTCCCACCATCCCGGGAATTAACCTGGTGAAGCTACGCTGCACTCCCTCAAGAGCAAGAATGTCCTTCTTCAAATTAGACCAAAAGCAGTAGGACCGCCTTCCTCCTATACTCAAATCCTCTCACAGTGAAGGCTAACATGCCATTTGCTTTCTTATCTGCCTGCTATACCTGCATGCTTACTTTCAGTGCCTGTTGTACAAGGACACCCAGGTCTCGTTGCACTTCCCCTTTTCCTAATGACACCATTCAGATAATAATCTGCCTTCTTGTTCTTGCCACCAAAGTGGATAACCTCACATTTATCCACATTATACTGCATCTGCCATACAGCTGCCCACTCACCCACCCTATTCAACTCACCCTGGAGTCTCATAGCATCTTCCTCACAGTTCACACTGCCACCCAGCTTTCTGTCATCCACAAACTTGGAGATGTAACCCCAATACCATGTGTTCTCATGTTACACACTAATCTCATGTGTGAGACGTTGTCAAAGGCTTTTTGAATGTCCAGATACACCACATCCACTCGCTCTCCCTTATCCATTCTACTTGACAGATTCTTCATTAATACGGGTGGCAGGGGTTATCAGGAGAAAGCAACAGAATGAGGTTGAGAGGGAAAGAAAGATCAGCCATGATTGAATGGCAGAGTAGACTTAATGGACTGAATGGCCTAATTTTGCACCTAGAATTTATATAACATCAGATTGCACATACAAGGCTATGTGGTATGCTGCCATCAATGTTTGGGATGAAACTACCATTTAATAATATATCATGGTCAAAGATAATTTTATTTAAAAAACCTTTTTAGTGGAAGTTTACTTTTTGAAACTTTAAAAAGGAACTACCATGACTACTGCCAATTAGATTCATTCCTGATGTAAATTATTAAAATTTAAATTTTCATTTTTAAAACAGTACTCTTCATGAATTATTTTCAGATGTGAGATGCACTGTAAAATTTATAGGTAGTTTCTCACCTACATAAAAAATCCAAATAAATGGCTTTGGGTCACTGATATTGGAGGTGCAGTCAAGACTTTGTAGGGTGTGGGAAGGAACTGCAGATGCTGGTTTACACCGAAGATAGACACAAAATGCTGGAGTAACTCAGTGGGACAGGTAGCATCTCTGGATAGAAGGAATGGGTGACGTTTATGGTTGAGACCCATCTCTAGACCTTCAGTCTGAAGAAGGGTCTCGATCCAAAGACTTTGTAGGGTATGGATTTCTACCAATGAGAATTATAGTGTCAGATGAAGGCACAAAGTCTATATGTTAAATAGTGAAATTGAGTCACCCTGTTAACTCGGGTATCTTACAGAGGTCTTTTTTGTAAATAGACACAAAATGCCGGAATAACTCAAAGGGTTAGGTAGCATCTCTGGGGAGATACCAGAGATGCTGCCTGCCCGCTGAGTTACTCCAGCATTTTGTGTCTATCTTCGATGTAAACCAGCATCTGCAGTTCCTTCCTACACATCTTTTTTGTAAGTGTTTAGTGTGGTAAGAGCTCAAGAAGTGAACTGTCTCCATTACAGCAAAGGAAACCAAGCATCTGGGATGAAATAACAAACAAGGAACTGCAGGTACTGATTTACAAAAAAAGACACAATGTGCAGGAGTAACCCTGTGGTCAGAATGCTGCCTGACCCGTTTGGTTACACCAGCACTCTGTGTCTTTTTTTAAATCTGGAATCTAATTGTTTTGGGCTAACTAATAAGCTTTACCTTAATCCATCAGACTGATAGATTGTGAAATAGAGTAAAGTCAGTGACAGTGGTGCAGCGGTAGAGTTGCTGCCTCACAGCGCCAGAGACCCGGGTTCCATCCTGACTACGGGTGTTGTCTGTGGGGAGTTTGTATATTCTCCCTTTGACTGCGTTGGTCTTTACCGGGTCCTCCATTTTCTTCCCACACTCCAAAGACATGCGGGGTTTGCAGGTCAATTGATTTCTGTAAAATGTCCCTAGTGTAGGATAGAACCAGTGTATGAGTCATCGCTGGTTGGCGTGGACAAGGAAACAAGGCAATGGCAGACCAGTTAAATAAGTATGTGCAGGAAAGAACTGCAAATACTGGTTTAAATCGAAGGTAGACACAAAATTCTGGAGTAACTCAGCGGGAGAGGCAGCATCTCTGGAGAGAAGGAATGGGTAATGTTTTGGGTCGAGTCTGAAGAAGGGTCTGTATTAAAAAAGTACTTTGGTTCTGTCTTAACTAAGGAAGACACAAATAATCTCCCAGAAATACTAGGGGACTGAGGATCTAGTGGGAGGGAACAACTGAAGTGAATCCACATTAGTCAGGAAATGGTGTTAGGTAAACTGTTGGAACTGAAGGCAGATAAATCCCCAGGGCCTGATGGTCTGCACCCCAGAGTACTCAAGGAGATAGCCTTAGAAATTGTGGTTGCATTGATGATCATTTTCCAATGTTCTATAGACTCTGGATCAATTCCTGTGGACTGGAGCGTAGCCAATGTAACCCCACCTTATAAGAAAGGAAGGAGAGAGAAAACAGTTAATTATAGACCAGTTAGCCTTCCATCAGTGGTGGGGAAGATGCTCAAGTTGATTATTAAAGTTGTCATAGCATTTGGAAAGCAGTGACAGGATCAGTCAAAGTCAGCATGGATTTATGAAGCGGAAATCATGCTTGACTAATCTGGAGTTTTTTGAGGATGTAAATTAAATTAAATTTCTTTATTTATATAGCACATTTTTAGTCAACTTGCATTGACCCCAAAGTGCTTCACATAATTACATTCACACACACAGGCAAAGGTGGGTGAAGTGTCTTGCCCAAGGACACACACAGGCAAAGGTGGGTGAAGTGTCTTGCCCAAGGACACAACGACAGTATGCACTCCAAGCGGGATTCGAACCAGCTACCTTCCGGTTGCCAGCCGAACACTTAGCCCATTGTGCCATCTGTCGTCCATCTCCGTCTTAAAAATACCCATTGACTTGGCCTCCAAAGCCTTCTGTGACAATGAATTTCACAGATTCACCACACTCCGACTAAAGAAATTCATCCTCATCTTGTTTCTAAAGTTACGTCCTTTAATTGCGAGGCTGTGCCCTCTGGTCCTAGACTCTCCCATTGATAAGGGCTGAAAATGTTTCCTATTCACTGAAATGTCCCAAAGACGTGCGGGTTGGTAGGTTAATTGGCCTCTGTAAATTCTCCCCAGTGTGTAGGAAATGGATGTGAAAGTGGGCTAACATAGAACTAATGTGAACTGGTGATCGATCGATGGTCAGCATGGGCCCAGTAGGCCAAAGGGCCTGTTTCCATACTGTATCTTTCAATCTTAAACTGTGGCCCCTGGTTCTGGATTCTCCCAACATCGGGAACATGTTTCCTGCCTCTAGCGTGTCCAAACCCTTAATAATCTTATATGTTTCAATAAGATATCCTCACATCCTTCTAAACTCCAAAGTATACATGCCCAGCTGCTCCATTCTTGTATTGTATTGTATTGTATTCAAATTTATTGTCATTGTCTCAGTTAGAGACAACGAAATGAATTTCCCTTACAGGCAGTATCATGAAAATAAAAATAAATAAATAATAATAAATAATAAAACATATTAAAAATAAAATAGAATTTAAAAAAAAGCACAAACACTGAAAGTCCACGACACAACATAACACAGTGGCACCATTCTCTCAGCATATGACAGTCCCGCCATCCCGGGAGTTAACCTTGTAAACCTACGCTGCACTCCCTCAATATCAAGAATGTCCTTCCTCAAATTAGGGGACCAAAACTGCACACAATACTCCAAGTGTGGTCTCACTAGGGCCCTATACAACTGCAGAAGGACCTCGATGCTCCAATACTTAACTCTTCTTGTTATGAAGGCCAACATGCCATTCGCTTTCTTCACTGCCTGCTGTACCTGCATGCTTACTTTCAGTGACTGATGAACCCCCAGATCCCGTTATACTTCCCCTTTTCACCATTTAGATTCAGCACAACAGAATATAGTAGGCATGAATACAGATCTGTTTTGTATTCATGCCTACTATATTTTACTTTGGAGTCATGTGAGTGACTACGTGAAGAACCCCGCCAGGACGCATGCGTGTCATATCGCTACACGCATTGCGAAAGAGTCATACAGGTGGAACGACGTTCCCCCTCAGCGGCAGAATTTAAAAGCCGGGAACTGCAGGTAAGGAGACTCTGCGTTCTTTTTCCACTCACTGTGTTACAGGTGGAGCCAATGGACAGAACAAAGAAGAATAAGAAGGCTGCGACAAAGCTGGCGGGGGAGAACCGCGGAGTTGCGGGCAGCCAGCAGCGGCCAACGGCACACGAATCGCCCGTAATGGGAACAGCTGTGCCCGACTTCGCCCCCGCACCGGCCAGATCTACACCGCGGCCGGGCGGTAAGGCAAAGCAAAAGTCTGACAGAGTCGTTGACTCCGATGAGTCCGACTTTGAGCAGCCGCGAGCGGCCAGTGCCACGAGAGCATTGGAGCCGGTTGGAGCGGCTTGAGGAGCAGCCGCGAGCGGCCAGTTACCGAGAGCATTGGAGCCGGTTGGAGCGGCTGATGGACCAAATGCTCCAATGTGACAGGCTCCGGGAGATGGAGACTAGTCACAGTGGGCAGTTTGTAAGTCCTACAGCAGTACCTCTTGTAGGGCTGCACAGTGCTTCTCCCTCGTCAGAGGGGAGTACTGGGGGTCAATTCTGGGCTGACCCTGAAGAGGGGTTGGCAGAACAAACACCAAGTGTGCGAGGGGTGCAAGAAAACAAATATTTACTGAATATGGTGTCCCAATTTATACAACCTGACCTAACTGGCCAAAACCTGGAACCTAAACTAGCTGCAAGTATTGACTATATGTCATTTAATCAGCTACAAGGACAGGCATTATTGGACACCACAGCAAGACACTTACCACCAGGGAACTGTACATCACTGAATGTTCCCAGTGTAAACCAATGCATATGGAAACACGTCGGAGCAGCAATCAGAGCCAGGGACTTGAAACTCCAAAAAGTACTGAAGGTCCTAACAGCGGGAATTACAGCTTTCGCCCGCACAATAGACGAAAAAGACATGTCACAGGATCAACAGGATGCACTTGCTTTATTCAGTAACACCCAATACGAGATAAACAGTATTAGGAAGAGTGCCATCCAACCCGCTTTAGACCCTAAATTTGCAGGTCTGTGCAAACCTGGAACCCCCAAACCACCAATCCTACTATTTGGAGGTAATCTATCCAAACAAGTGAAAGAACTCGATGAGGAGGCAAAAACCCTGGGGCTCATCAAAGCAACATCAGCTAAAACCTACTTCGGCCACAAACAGCACCCTTATGCACCCACCAGTCGGACAAGACAAACTGGTGAAAGCTCGAAGGCCAGGTACACTGAACATCGGTCTTTTTTAGGCCATGGCCCAGACCGGCCTTCCTGGAAAATGCGCAAACCCCCAACACGAATCCAAGCACAGACCCAGACACCGGTGCCTCAACGTCCACGAAGGATACCGAAAAAGAAGTAAATCAACCACTGGCAACCATGGAGGTAGGTGGGTCTGGTTCCTTACGAATTAAAGGGGGCATGGAGGTTGGTGGGAGATTACACTTCTATCTGGATGCATGGAATAAGTTAACTACCGACACTTATATTTTAAGCAGTATCCAGGGATATACCATAGAATTTATACATACACATAACCCTCCAGTTCAGCATGTACCGAACCGAATGTTCGTGCTTTCAGGCAAAGAAAAATCAAAAGCACACTCTGAGCTGGAGCGGCTTTATATAAAAGGCGTAATTGAGAAAACCCAACACGAATCACTGGAATTCGTGTCCAATATCTTTATCAAAAACAAGAAAGATGGTGGTTGTCGCATCATCATAGATTTGACTAATTTGAATACTTTCGTACAATATATTCATTTCAAGATGGAAACCTTTGTTACTGCTAAACAATTGATTTCCAAAGGTTACTACATGGCATGTAGTAACCTTTTAAAGATGCTTACTATTCAGTACCTATACGAGGTGACCACAGATGTTATTTAAAATTCAACTGGATGGGTCAGTGTGGAAGTACAGAGCACTACCTGATGTTCTAACATCATCCCCCAGGCTGTTCACTAAAATTTTGAAACCAGCCCTAGCGTTTCTGCAGAAACAAAAACACATGGTGATGGCATATCTAGATGACATACTTATTGTGGGCAAAACTTTGGAATTGGCTAAACAAACGATAACAGCCACAAAACAATTATTTGAAAAACTGGGTTTTATCATCCATCCAGTTAAATCCAAATTAACGCCTTCTACCACAATGGATTATCTGGGGTTCACCATTAACTCAGTTCACATGTCAGTGACTTTGCCTAAGGAAAAGGTTACAGCCTTAACAGAGGCTTGCAGTAAAATCATTGACATCAGTAAACCATCCATCAGATTGGTAGCAAGAATAATTGGCAAAATAGTGGCTGCCTTTCCAGCCACACAATTCGGACCTTTACATTATCAAAACTTACAGAGGGCAAAAATACGAGCACTCAAAATTAATGGTGGTCATTTTGACAGACCAATGAAGCTACCAACCGAGGCCATAATGGAACTAAAATGGTGGAAAGATAACATTTGGCATTGTTCCAATCCAATCATTATCAGCAACCCGTCTATGGTACTACAAACTGATGCCAGTGCACTTGGTTGGGGTGCTACCAATTCCATCTCCAGCTGTGGAGGTATATGGAATGCACAGGAGGCATAATTATTACAAACACTGGGCATAAACTACCTGGAAATGTTGGGTGCATTCCATGGCCTTAAGTCATATTGTTCTGGGTTATATCACTAGCATGTTAGACTACAAATTGACAATACCACCGTGGTAGCATATATCAACCACATGGGTGGAAACAAATCGACATCATGTGACAATCTGGCCAACACAATTTGGCAATGGTGTATCCAGAGAAATCTTTGGATATCAGCTACCTACTTACCAGGTAAACTAAATTTAGTGGCAGACACCAGGTCACGCAAATTCAATGAAAACACTGAATGGATGTTGGATAAAAAAGTATTTGCTGATATTGCAGCACAGTATGGAACACCAGATATCGATCTATTCGCATCCAGGCCTAATCACCAGTTATCAAACTATGTTTCATGGGAACCAGATTCAGATTCAGATTCAGATTCAGATTCAATTTTAATTGTCATTGTCAGTGTACAGTACAGAGACAACGAAATGTATTTAGCATCTCCCTGGAAGAGCGACATAGCAAATGATTTGAATAAATAATAATAAGTGATAATAAGTGTCCGGGGGGTGGGGGGGTGATTGGCAGTCACCGAGGTACGTTGTTGAGTAGAGTGACAGCCGCCGGGAAGAAGCTGTTCCTGGACCTGCTGGTTCGGCAACGGAGAGACCTGTAGCGCCTCCCGGATGGTAGGAGGGTAAACAGTCCATGGTTGGGGTGAGAGCAGTCCTTGGCGATGCTGAGCGCCCTCCGCAGACAACGCTTGCTTTGGACAGACTCAATGGAGGGGAGCGAGGAACCGGTGATGCGTTGGGCAATTTTCACCACCCTCTGCAATGCCTTCCGGTCGGAGACAGAGCAGTTGCCATACCATAATGTGATGCAGTTGGTAAGGATGCTCTCGATGGTGCAGCGGTAGAAGTTCACCAGGATCTGAGGAGACAGATGGACCTTCTTCAGTCTCCTCAGGAAGAAGAGACGCTGGTGAGCCTTCTTGATCAGAGTTGAGGTATTGTGGGTCCAAGAGAGGTCATCGGAGATGTTGACTCCCAGGAACCTGAAGCTAGAAACACGTTCCACCTCCGTCCCGTTAATGTGGATGGGGGTGTGCGTGCCGCCCCTGGACTTCCTGGACTTCCAGACCCTGGGGCAGCGGCAACAGATGCATTTTCGCTGCATTGGCGGAAATAGTTTATTTATGCATTCCCTCCTTTCTGCCTCATCAGTCGGGTATTAATGAAAATACAGCAAGACTCTGCGTCTGGTATTTTGATAGTACCCGATTGGCCTACTCAACCATGGTTCCCGGTGATACTCGACATGGTATTAGAACCATGCATCACCATCCGGAATAGACCAAATTTACTGGTTCATCCCGTAACAAGGGAAAGCCACCCATGTTATAATTATATAAACTTATTAATTTGTAGAGTTTAAAAGCACCTCTACTGCATCTGGGACTGACGGACCGAACAGTGGACATTATTTCAGCGGCCCACAGACAGTCCACCAAAAAACAGTACTTGGTGTACATCAAGAAATGGGAAATGTACTGTCACAACAACATCACCCACAGATCAATGAACATCCCGTCTGTTCTGGAATTCATGTCAAGCCTCCATTACGATGAGGGGCTCAGTTATAGTGCCATCAACTGCGCCAGAAGTGCTCTGTCAACATACCTATGGCAAGGAACAGAGCGGCATTCTGTTGGGACACACCCCCTGGTAACTAAATTTATGAGGGGAATTTTTAATGTCAATCCCCCAAGAACCAGGTACTCCCAAATATGGGATGTGAGCATTGTACTGACCATGTTAAGGAACTGGTCTCCAGCTACAGCTCTGTCCCTACAGAAACTGACACTGAAAACAGTCATGCTGATGGCCTTGGTCACGGCACAAAGGGTCCAGTCGCTACATAAACTAAGACTGGACAACATGACTTCTTCATCTGGGAACTTAACTTTTCACATCAATGAATTAGTAAAGCAGAACAGACAGGGGTCAGCAGGCCTAAAAATAGAATTTAGGGCCTACCCGACAGATGATCATCTCTGTATTGTAAGACACTTGCTATTATATATGGAGTATACAAAAATCATCAGATGCAAAGAAATGGCACTTTTAATCAGCCACAAACAACCACACAAAAAAGTGACAGTCCACACCATCTCGAGATGGCTGAAACGGGTCCTAATAAAGGCTGGAGTGGATACCAACATTTTAAAATCTCACTCCACCAGGGCTGCAGTTACATCGGCAGCTATGCAGTTGGATGTTCCGATGGACCAAATCCTCAAGACAGCAGGATGGTCAACGAAGAAAACTTTCCAACGATTTTATCACAAACCAGTAATTAAACCTGGAACGTTTGCAGAAACAATTTTAAGTTCTGTAATATAATTTTACCCCATAAATAGGGGCTATAATTTGGTGTTAATAAATTTATCGTTGATTTCAATGTCGTATTGATGTCTAATAATGTTAACACTATTCTTCCCATAATCAAGGCAGATGTGATGCATGGACTCGTTTCCACGGCATGAAATCACAGAGCTTTAAAATCTTCACGTAGTCACTCACGTGACTCCGAAGTAAAATAGTAAGATTAAACGAGAACTTACCAGTTCGAAGTTTGATCGTTATTTTATGAGGAGCACGTTGAGGGAATACGTGCCCTCCGCTCCCACCCTTGATCATATACTCAACTGGTATCTTCTTCTCTAATCTTACTATGTTTAATCATTACAGTTATCTGTGATTTCACACCGCTGCTTTGAAGAATGACACCCATGCGTCCTGGCGGGGTTCTTCACGTATTCCCTCAACGTGCTCCTCATATAATAACGATCAAACTTCGAACTGGTAAGTTCTCGTTTAATCTTACTATTCTGTTGTGCTGAAGCAAAGCAAGAATTTCATTGTCCTATCTGGGACATGACAATAACCTCTCTTGAATCTTGAATCTTGAGATAATAATCTTCCTTGCCGTTTATGCTACCAAAGTGGATAGCCTCACATTTGTCCACATTAAGTTGCAGCTGCCATGCATCTGCCCATTAACCCAACCTTTCCAAGTCACCCTGCATTCTCATAGCATAACAAAGAGAATGGCCAAGTATTGTAGACTTCGGAAGAAGGGTCTCGACCCAAAACGTCACCCATTCCTTCTCTCCAGTGATGCTGCTAAATTACTCCAGCTTTTTGTGTCTATCTCCTGGTGGTTTAGTTTAGTTTATTGGCATGTTTATTGAGGTACAGTGAAAAGCTTTGTTGCATGCTAACCAGCCAGTGGAAAAACTACAATCGAGCCATCCACAGTGTACAGATACATAATAAAGGGAATAATGTTTAGTGCAAGAAAAAGTCCAGTAAAGTCTGATTAAAAATAGTCCAAGGGTTTCCAGTGAGGTAGATAGTAGCTCAGTAGTTGTTGGTAGAATTATTCTGTTGCCTGATAACAGCTGGGAAGAAACAGTCTCTGAATCTGGAGGTGTGCCTTTTCACAGTTCTATACCTCTTGCCTGATGGGAGAGGGGAGAAGAGGGAGTTACCGAGGTGAGACTCATTCTTGATTATGCTGGTGGCCTTGCCGAGGCAGTGTGAAGTGTAGATGTAGTCAATGGAAGGGAGGTTGGTTTATGTGAAGGTCTGGGCTGCGTCCACAACTCTCTGCAATTTCTTGCGGTCTTGGATGGAGCCATTCCCAAACTATGCTGTGACGCATTGCGATAAAAAGCTTTCCATGGCTCATCTGTAGAAGTTGGTGACTTCTGAGGTAGAATCTGGGGTGAGTTGATGTAATGTGGGGAGAATAAATGTGTATTATTGATGGTAAGCTCACCAGCAATTAGTCCTGGTCCAGCCACATCGAAGCAATGGCCATAAAAGCATATTGACACCTCCCTAAAAAGGCTTATGACGTTTGGCATGTCCCCAGCAACCCTCACCAACCTCTACAGATGTGCTGTAGAAAGCATTTTATCAGGATGCATCACGGCCTGGTTTGGGAACAGCTCCATCCTAGACTGCAAGAAATTGCAGAGTTGTGGACGCAGCCCAGTAAATCACATAAGTTTATGAATGAAGTTTATGAAGTTTATGAATAAGTTTATAGGCCAGGTATTCACATACAAGGAATTTGCCTTGGTGCTCCACCCACAAGTGACAACATGACATACAGTGACAGTTAGGAATGACACATAAAACATTAAACATGAATAATAAAAGAACCTCCCTTCCCTCGACTCCATCTACACTTGAATCAGGAGGTATACCTTTCCAAACTTCTATACCTCCTGTCGGATGGGAGAATTAATACCGATTGAGGAGGAATCTCTCTCCCTGGGCGTGTCTTAACGTTCGTAAGGGGCAAATCAATATCCAGGTATAAAAGTTATTTCATTCAGCAAAAAAAAAACCAGATGATTTCTTCAGTGAACTGATGTCCTGGCCCAGGCTTTGCCTAATGAAATTACCAGTAGATAATGAGGAAGGTGAATAATTGGAAATTTGGTGTCCTGTGGGTATACTATTGATTGCAAATGCAGATCCTTATTTAAGTTCATATTCCCGTGATGGTACTGATGTATATTTGGGAATGTAGAATTTACTTCAGTATTGTGTAGGAAGGAACTGCAGATGCTGGTTTAAACCGAAGATAGACACAAAATGCTGGAGTAACGTAGCGGGACAGGCAGCATCTCTGGAGAGAAGGAGTGCGTGATGTTTCGGGTCCAGACTTCAGTCTGAAGAAGAGTCTATACCCAAAATGTCACCCATTCCTTCTCTCCAGAGATGCTGCCTTTCCCGCTGAGTTACTCCAGCATTTTGTGTCTTACTTCAGTATTGCTTTTTACCCAAAGGCAGCTCAATTAGCTTGATAGTAAATTAAAAGTTTTAGTTTCATTTAATTTTGAGATACAGCGTGGAAACAGGCTCTTCGGCCCACCGAGCCCGCACTGACTAGCAATTCCAGCACATTAACACTATCCTGCACACACTAGGGACAATTTACATTTATACCAAGCCAATTAACCTACAAACCTGTACGTCTTTGGAATGTGGGAGGAAACTAAAGATCTTGGAGAAAACCCACATGATCTCGGGGATAACATACAAACACCATGCATACAGCACCAGTAGTCGAGATCCAACCCGGGTCTCTGGAGCATCAAGTGCTGTAAGGCAACAACTCAACCGCTGTGCCACCATGCCACCCAAATATTAGTTTAGTGTATTGTCATGAGTTCAGAGATATAGCTTGTTCTGCATGCTATCCATTCAAATCATAATGTACATGAGCTCAATAGATCCTCTCCTGGAACAAGATGTAGGGAGTCGCCATATTCCAGCACCATCTTGCAACTTCTAAGTCTCTGACAAGTCTTATATTGGCCTAAGTAAGTTTTAAGGCCCAGTCTCCCTGTGTCACTGGATCTTTATTTTGCTTTAGAGGTATAGACTCTTCGGCCCACTGAGTCCGTGCCGACCAGTGATCCCCGTACACTGGCACTATCCCACACTCCAGCGACAATTCACAATTTTTACTGAAGCCAATGAACCTTGCAGAACCGTACGTCTTTGGAGAGTGGGAGGAAACTGGAGCACCCGGAGAAAACCCACGCAGGTCACGGGGAGAACGTATAAACTCCGTACAGGCAGTACCCGTAGTCAGGATCGAACCTGGCTCTCTGGCATTGCAATGCAGCAACTCCACCAATGGGCCACCGTGCAGCCACACAGACTATAGGGCTGAAGAGCTTGTTCTGTGTTCAAATCCATTGGCCCAGCCAATAAGTTCTCAAACACAACAGGCGATTGTGGTGTGAATTTTTCACAACCTTATGTCAAAAGACTCACACTGCAGTAGAAGAACACTTCCACTGTGATTGAGTTGTTTAAGGCCTCGATGTAAATTGATTGAACTGTCTCCCACTAATACCCCATTCAAAATAAATATATTTTGAACGAACTTTGAGAAACCAGTGAAGTGCTGCTTTGGGATTTGAACAACAAAAGCTGCAGATTATAAATAGAAAGGATTTACATGGGCTCAAGTATTTTATAGGGACACTTTGAAGTGGTGCATTAGTTTCAATAAATGCCGCAAATGATAGTCAGCCATGAGCAGTGCATTCAATCAGCTGTTTAATTTTTGCTATTAGCTCCATAATGAAGCTCAGAGTATTTTCATTCCCCACGGGCTGGGATGTGGGCACCAGACTCTTGCCTGGAAAATCCATCTCTTTCTAAAATGCCTGCAGTGGCCCTGGGTCTCCAGACCACTTGCAACAGTTCAGTTCAGTTTGAATTGAAGTGTTGTGTGGTCATTAATGTACATTGATGTAATGTACATGTTCAACTGGGAATTTTCTCCAAGATCTTCGCTTTCCTCCCACGTACAGGTGTGCAGGTTAATTAGCTTGGTGTATGTGTAAATGATCCCTAGTGTGTGTAGGATAGTGTTAATGAGCGGGGTGATCGTTGGTCGGCGCGGACTCAGTGGGCCGAAGGGCCTGTTTCCGTGCTGTATCTAAAACAAAAACTATAGTAAAAAGCTTTTGTTGCGTGCTCACCAGTCAGCAGAAAGACAATACGTGATTACAATCGAGCTATTTACAATGTATAGATACATGATAAGTGAATAACTTACCTCCAATGTTTCTGAAGGGACCTATTCTATCTTTCACATAATGTAGTTATAAAATCTTTGGATTTTCTCTATTTCTCTTTTAGGACTATTCTTTGGAGCGCAGGAGGATGAGGGATGATCTTGTAGAGGTGACAAAATCACGTGGGGAATAGATCGGGTGGACACATAGTCTTTTGCCCAGAGTAGATGAATCGAGAAACAGAGGAATTAGATTTAGGGTAAAGTGGGAAAGATTAAATAGGAACCTGAGGGGCAACTTTTTTACACAAAGGGTGGTGGGTATATGAAACAAGCTGCCGAGAGAGTGATAGAGTCAAACAGTGTGGAAACAGGCCATTCGCCCCAACTTACCCACACCGTCCAACATGTCCCATCTTCATGAGTCCCCACTGCCTGCATTTGGCCCATATCCATGGGACAGGGACATGGATAGGACAGACTTTGATGGATATGGGCCAAATGCAGGCAGGTGGGACTAGTGTAGATGGGACTTGTTGGCCAGTGTGGGCAAGTTGACTCTATGACTCTATCCCTCTGAACTTGTCCTATCTATGTACCTGTCCAAATGTTTCTTAAAATGTTTCTGTGATCAGGGTGGCGCAGCGGCAGAGTTGCTGCCTTACAGCGAATGCAGCGCCAGAGACCCGGGTTCGATCCCGACTACGGGTGCTGTCTGTACGCTTGTACGTTCTCCCCGTGACCTGCGTGGGTTTTCTCCAAGATCTTCGGTTTCTGCCCACATTTCAAAGACGTACGGGTTTGTAGGTTAATTGGCTTGGTAAATATTTAAAAATTGTCCCTAGTGGGTGTAGGGTAGTGTTAATATGCGGGGATCGCTGGTCGGCGTGGACCCGGTGGGCCAAAGGGCCTGTTTCCGCGCTGTATCTCTAAACTAAACTAAACTAAACCTGCATGTTGTGATAGTGCCTGCGATAGTACAGGGGTGTCAACCCTTGGACACAAAGTGCTGGAGTAACTCAGCGAGTCAGGCAGCATCTCTGGAGAAAAGGAACGTGGCGTTTCGGGACGGAACCCTTCTTCAGACTCAGGTCGGCTGAAGGTTTGCTGCTGCACAGTTGAAGGTCCTGTTTTCAGACGAGACGTTAAAAGGAGTCCCTCCCAGATGGTCACTGAAACTCCTCAGGTCACAGTCCAAAGATCTGCAGAGTTATCCTGGTGCTGTAACCAACATCTATGTGGTACAGCTGGTGGAGTTGCAGCCTCACAGTGCCAGAGACCTGTCCTAGTGTGTAGGATGGTGGGGATCGCTAGCTGGCGTGAACTCGGTGGGCCGAAGGGCCTGGGTCCATGTTGTATCTCTAAACTAAATGAAACTAAACTAAACTAAATCTATCAAGTAACCAACAGCAGTGAAGTAGTTTATTCATTAAGTTAAGCAAGTGTATGTATTAGTCGTAATCATACTGCATGGAAACAGACATCTTTGACCCAACTTGGCCATGCTGAACAAAGTGCACCATCTACACAAGACCCATTTGGAGCAGATTATTCTGAAGAAAGACACAAAAAGCTGGAGTAACTCAGCGGGACAGGACGTTTCTGGAGAGGAGGAATGGATGACATTTCGGGTCGATACTATTCTTCAGACTAGTGAGGGGAAAGGGAAACGAGAGACAGAGGTGGAGAGCATGAGGGATCACAGAGGGGGAACATAGAGAGAGGAGGAGAGTCAGAGAGCAGGAGGATTAATTCAGACCAACAGAAGTGTGGATAATCTCCATTCATTTTCCAGATCTGAGCACATTGGCATTGCCAGCATTCATTGCTCATTTCTTGCAGCCCTTGAGACGGGTTGATGGTGAGCAACATTGTTGAACCATGCAGTCCTGCTTGTGAAAGTACATGCACGCTGCTATTGTGGAAGGAATGTATGTGTGGCTTGAGCTCACCGAGCTGTGGAGAGATGGCACGCCACAATAGTGAACACGTTTGAAATTACCTTATCGCTTGGGCAACTCAAACGCATAGATTACAAAGAAGTGGTGAACACTGCCCAGTCCATCACAGGTACTGATCTACTCACCATCGAAGGGATCTACAGGAAATGCTGCCCATAAAGGCAGCCAGCATCAACAGAGACCCACACCATCCTGACTACACACTCATGTCACTCCTGCCAGCGGGAACAAGGACTGAAAGCTGTAACGTCCAGCTCCAGGAACAGCTTCGTCCCTACAACTATCAGGCCATTGAACGCTACAAACTCCAATTAAACTTTAAACTCTAAACTACGAACTGCCTTGGTTGCAACTAGAGACTTTGGGCTTTGGGCTTTGAGGTGGGTTTTTGTTTTTGCAAATTATTGTTTTTCTTATCAATTTTATGAACATCTTGGTGCTGACTATGATATCTACTATGTTTAAGTGCCTGTTGTATTACTGCAAGTAAGTGTGAGTTTAGTTTGAATTTAGTTAATTGTCATGTGAATAGTTTATTGTACAGTGAAAAGCTTTAATTGCTTTGGTGAATGTAGAGTCTTTTACCCAGGGCAGGACAGTCAAAGACCAGGGGACATAGGATAAAGGGGAGAAAGGAACATTTTAATAGGAACCTGAGGGACAACTTTGGTGGGCATATGTGGAACGAGCTGCCAAAGGAGGTAGTTGAGGCAGGTACTATAACATCATTTAATAAGCATCCGAGCAGGTACATGGATAGGAAAGGTTTAGAGGGATATGGAGTAAATATGGGGTAAATCTTGGCCGCAAATCTTTGGCAAATTGTGCTGTATGAGTTTGGGTCAGTTGAAGGCACAACAGAGAATGTACTTCCTACGGCAGCTGAGGAAGCACAATCTGCCACAGGCAATGATGGTCCAATTCGACACGGCCATCATACAGTCTGTTCTCACTTTCTCCTTCATGGTCTGGTTTGGCTCAGCCACCAAGCACGACACCTGGAGGCTGCAGCGAATCGTCCGATCAGCAGAGAAGGTTATTGGCTGCAACCTTCCCTCCATTGATGAACTGTACACTGCAAGGGCCAGGAAGCGAGCGGGCAAGATCATCTCTGACCCCTCTCACCCTGGCCACAAACTCTTTGAATCACCTCCCTCTGGAAGGTGACTCCGGACTGTCAAAGCTGCCACAGCCAGACATAAAAACAGTTTTTATCCACGAGTAGTTGCTCTACTCAACAGTCAAAAATCTGTAGCCTCCCTCTGATCTGGTATTTTGTTGGTTCACATGCTTGATCAATGGTGTTTTATCATTAATGTTTTATTATTATTAATGTTTAGTATTTTCTGAGTCATTCGTAACTGTCACTGTATGTCATGTTGTTAATTGTGGGCGGAGCACCAAGGCAAATTCCTTGTATGTGAATACTTGGCCAATAAACTTACTTACTTACTTACTTACTTACTTACTTGTTCTCCGGTTCTCAATTGTGTGCTCTTCGAATTGTAGTGTTGTGTGGCCATTATTGTACAGTCAGGTGCAGTAATGTAATGTACATTTTCACATGGGAGGAATGCAGCTCCTAAATGATGCAGATTTTTCTCACTTACATTTGCTGTCAGTGACCAGGTTGCTTCCAAATCACAATAACACACACATACACACACACACACACACACACACACACACACACACACACACACACACACACACACACACACACACACACACACACACACACATGTACAGACGCATAGATACATGCACATGCACACACACTCTAATACGCACACTTGCACACACACACACACACACACACACACACACACACACACACACACACACACACACACACACACACACACCGACGCATAGATACATGCACCTGCACACACACTCTAATACACACACGCACACACATACACACACACACACGCATAGATACATGCACATGCACACACACTCTAATACATACACGCACACAAACACATGGATGCCACACACCAATATGCACACTCACACGCATGCATGTACACAAATGTTGACACACATGCACACACAGATATGCACACTCACACCACAAACACATGGACACACTCACACCAACATGCACACACGTAAGGGCCTGTCCCACGAGCATGCGACTCCATGCGGCAAGTGCGACATAATGTGGTCACTTGAGCCGTACAGGCCTCGCGGGGCCGGTCCCACTATGATGTGTCCATGTGTTCAGAATTCATTATGCTAGTACCATCTGCAGTTGTATCATCAATGAAGATAAGTGAGCCAGTACTTTCAGCAGCCATACATGCCCAGGCCATAACACCCCCACTACTGTGTTTCACAGATGAGGTGGTATGCTTTGGATCTTGGGCAGTTCCTTCTCTCCCCCATACTTTGCTCTTACCATCACTCTGACATGTTAATCTTCGTCTCATCTGTCCACAAGACCTTTTTTCCAGAAATGTGGCTTCGTGGCAAACTGTAACCTGGCCATCCTATTTTTGCGGCTAACCAGTGGTTTGCATCTTGCAGTGTAGCCTCTGTATTTCTGTTCATGAAGTCTTTTGCAGACGGTGGTCATTGACAAGTCCACACCTGACTCCTGAAGAGTGTTTCTGATCTGTCGGATAAGTGTTTGGGGATTTTTCTTTATTATAGAAATAATTTTTCTGTCATCAGCTGTGGAGGTCTTCCTTGGTCTACCAGTCCCTTTGCGATTATTAAGCTCACCAGTGCTCTCTTTCTTCTTAATGATGTTCCAAACCGTTGATTTTTGTAAGCCTAAGGTTTGCCTGATGTCTCTAACAGTTTAATTCTTGTTTCTTAGTCTCATAATGGCTTCTTTGACTTTCATTCATTGGCACAACTTTGGTCCTCGTGTTGATAAACAGCAATAAAAGTTTCCAAACGTGATGGACTCTCTCAAACGTCTACAGGTGCACAGTAGAGAGAACGCTGACCGGTTGCATCATGGCTTGGTTCGGTAACTTGAGCGTCCAGGAGCGGAAAAGACTGCAAAACGTTGTAACCACTGCCCAGTCCATCATCGGCTCTGACCTCCGTAACATCGAGGGGATCTATCGCAGTCGTTGCCTCAAAAAGGCTGCCAGCATCATCAAGGGTCCACACCTTCCTGGCCACTCGCTTATCTCCCCCCTGCCTTCAGGTAGAAGGTACAGGAGCCTGAAATCTGCAACATCCAGGTTCAGGAATAGCTCTACCCCACAGCCATCAGGCTATTAAACCCAACTCAAACAAAACTCTGAACATTAATAGCCCATTGCACTTTATCTGCTTATTTATGTGTGTGTATATATATATATTCAATACTATATGGTCACTGTTAGGCGCTTCCCCGTCCTGGTGAATGCTATGTACTTACCTTTCTCTGTTTCTATCCAAGTACAGGCATCGTGGCTGTGAGTCTGGAATCGAGGGGTTAAAGGCTCCTGTACCCGATTGGCCAAGCTGCGTCAGGTGACGGGTGACTCATCTGAAGTATAAATACCAGAGCTTCCCAGGATTCTCTCTCTTCTTCATCGACCCTGACTGATGAGCAGACTGCTGGTGTGGGCCGAGGAAGCCTGACCACATGGCATAGAACTTTGTGTATTTTCACCATTCCTTGTTAACAGATATTGAATTGGGACGGATAAGGGCTGACCTTAGAGTTTTCGTGTATTTTGGTTTCAGGGTTGTATCTCTTTGGGCAGGTTTTGGAATCTCCGGTTCGACGGCCCATTGCGTGGCTGGCTGGAGCATTGTTAAATTGTTTGTCGGTTTATCCATATCCCTGACTGGGTTGTTTAAATCAGGTTTGGGTTTTGTGTTCCAATCAATAATTAAAACTGTTTTTGACCTGAACCTGGTTTTTGACTTGTGTTACGCGGCTCTGAAGTACTTGCATTCGGGAGTCGTAACAAAATGGGGGCTCGTCCTAAGTTTTGAGGACCCTAGACGTTTTAGGGGGTTTTTTTTGGTAGGCTTCTGGACTGAGGAAGTCTGTGTGTTGTGAGGGAATTTTTTCTTCCCTGTTTGTGGTAGCATTAGTGCCCAAGTTTTAGCTGGTGGTTTGGGGCTACATTAGAAATGGAATTTAAGGTGAAAGAATTTGTTGAGGCTCCTAGTCGGGAGTTGTTTGATAGACGTACGAAGGAGCATTTGATTTTACTGGCTGAGAACTATGCCGTGACTATTGACAAGCATTCAAAGAAACACTCCATTAAATCGGAGTTGTGGGCTGCGTTGGTGGAGGCTGGGGTTTTGCCTGGTGGTGCAGACAGTCCCCCACCTTCTGTTCAGCCAGTTCAGAACATGGAGGTCATTATTAAACTGAAGGAGATGGAGCTTGAGTCACAGAGAATTGCCTCTTTGTTAAAAGAGAAAGAGCTCATGCATGTTCTTGAAATGAAACGGCTTGAGCTTGAGGAGGAAACCAAAAGGGCTGAATTTCAGCTGCGGGAAAAATAAATAGATAATTCCCGGGTTTCTTCTAGGGAGCGGGAGTTTGATATGAGCAAGAACATCCGCCTGGTTCCCCCGTTTCGTGAGGAGGATGTGGACAAGTATTTCACAGTGTTTGAACGGGTGGCTTTGTCCTTGAAGTGGCCTAGGGACGTGTGGACCTTGCTATTGCAGTGTGTCCTTGTGGGTAAAGCACGGGAGGTGTACTCGTCTTTATCTGTTGAAAGCAGTCTGGACTATGAGTGTGTGAAGTCTACAGTATTAAGGGCTTATGAATTAGTTCCAGAGGCGTACCGGCAGAAGTTCCGGCGCTTTAGGAAGTTTGATAGTCAGACTTATGTGGAGTTTGCTAGGGAGAAGGAGGCACTTTTTGACAGGTGGTGCGCTTCTCAAGGAGTGAAGGATTTTGAACTACTGCGGGCCTTGATGATTATGGAAGACTTTAAGAACTGTCTCCCTGAGAGGGTTACTACTTACCTTAATGAGCAGAAGGTGAATGAGGTGTCTAAGGCTGCGGTGTTGGCAGATGAGTATGTATTGACTCATAAATCTGATTTTGTTGGGCGATCCTATAGTTTTGGTGCACAGCCGGTTGATCGTGGTGGTGTCGCCGGTGGCAGTGTCAAAGCTGTTTCTGTGCCTGCAAATGGCAGCACGTTGATACAGGGGGAGGTCCGAGCTGATAAGGTTGACGGAAATGTAAGGACTAATGAAGGTCCTGTGTGCTACTATTGTAGAAGGAGAGGGCACATGTTAAAGTCGTGTCCCGTTCTGAAGCAGAAAAATGCAAAGCCTGTGGCTTTGGTGGGTGCACAGAAGGCACCTGTCGTACCTGAGGTGCCTGAGTCTGATGAGTGTAGGAATTATTCTGCGTTCATCATGAATGGTTTTGTTTCTCTAGAGGATGGGGGTGAGAGAGTTCCAGTATCCATCTTGCGTGATACTGGTGCTACTCAGTCTTTAATATTGGATGGGGTACTGCCGTTTTCTGGGGAATCATCGGTTGGGTCAAGTGTCCCAGTGGTAGGATTCGGGATGGATGACATGGTAGTGCCTTTGCATACCATGCGTCTCGAGTCCGAGTTGGTTTCAGGCCGGGTAACTGTTGGGTTACGGCCGTGTTTTCCCGTTGGGGGAGTTTCTGTGATTTTGGGGAATGACTTGGCAGGAGGTAGCGTTTTAGTCACTCCTGAGGTGACGGCTGTTCCGATGGTGCAGAGTCCTGATAGATTGGCTATGCAGCATCCAAAGGTCTTCGCAGCTTGTGCTGTCACGAGGGCTATGGCTAAGAGCCAGGCGAAGTTTGAGGATGTGGTGGACCTGAGTGAGAGCATTTTTGGGGATCAGGATGATAGATCCTGTGTGGTGAAGGGTGTTTCTCCATCTCAAGATGAGATAGTGTCTGGAAATGTGCCGGTGTCACTGTCACGTGACCGGCTGGTTGAGGAGCAAAAGAGTGATCCAGGTTTATCTGATCTGTTCGACTGCGCAGTGCCTGAGGGGGATATGGATTCCACAGCAAAGGGGTATTTTCTAAGGGATGGCTTACTGATGCGAAAGTGGTCTCCCTTGGATATATCTGGGCATGATGATTGGAGCGTGGTTGATCAGATTGTGATGCCTCGTCGGTATAGGGACGAGATACTCTGTTTGGCTCATGATGGTCCTCTGGGTGGACATTTGGGGGTCAATAAGACGTATGACCGCATCTTACGGAATTTTTTTTGGCCAGGGTTGAAAAAGGACGTGAAACAGCACTGCAGGTGTTGTCACATTTGCCAGGTGGCAGGAAAGCCGAACCAATCGATTGTTCCTGCGCCTTTATATCCAATCCCTGTGGTCGGTGAGCCGTTTGAGCGGATTCTAGTTGATTGTGTGGGCCCTCTACCTCGGACAAGGGTGGGCAACAAGTTTTTATTAACAATTATGTGTGCGACTACCCGCTTTCCGGAGGTGGTCCCTTTGCGTAGAATTACTGCCCCTGCAATTGTTAAGTCTCTCACTAAGTTTTTTTCGTTGTTCGGTTTGCCCAAGGTTGTGCAGAGTGACCAAGGTACCAACTTCATGTCGAAGGTTTTTGGTCAGGTAATGAAGTTGTTAGATATTAAGCATTGTTACTCCAGTGCGTATCATCCTGAGAGCCAGGGAGCTCTCGAGAGGTTTCACCAGACTTTGAAATCTATGTTGAGGATTTACTGCCTGGAGTTTGAAAAAGACTGGGATGAGGGAGTTCATCTAGTTATGTTTGCGGTACGTGAGGTCGTGCAGGAGTCTTTAGGGTTCAGTCCTGCTGACCTGGTGTTCGCGCATACTGTACGTGGTCCGTTGAGGGTCCTGAAGGAGAAATGGTTGCAGGAGGATACAAAACTTAGTATTTTAGACCACGTCTGTACTTTTCGCTCTAGACTGAGGAGGGCATGCGAACTGGCAATGGGTAATCTTGCCTCTGCTCAGTCTAGGATGAAGGACTGGTTCGACAGGAAGGCTTCTAGTAGGAATTTTTCTCCGGGTGACAAGGTCCTGGTGTTGTTGCCTATTCCTGGTTCCAGTCTGCAGGCTCGGTATAGCGGTCCCTATCAGGTGGTTAAGAAGGTTGGTGAGAGGGATTACGTTATTGGTACCCCTGATCGGAGGCGTAAGACTCAGCTCTGTCATGTAAACATGATGAAACAGTACCATGAGCAGGAGCCTGTGGAGGTTGATGGGTCGGAGCTATGTCCTTCTAAGCCTGTTTTGGCTGCAGTGGTGCTGCCCCCTGACACGGGTGGTGATGTGGGGGAGGCACGGTTGTCTGTGGCAGTAACGCAGGGAAAGCTGAGTAACTCTGAGGCTTTGGAGACGCTTCCCTTGCGGTTGTCTCATTTGACTGGCATATCCGTGGCAAGGATAATGTATTGGATGATGCATTGTCGCGCCAGTGATGTCTGTGCTACTGAATAGTTGCTGAAATTTGGTGGTGTTTTTTAGTTCATTTTCAGAAACTTATTCAGTATCTTTGGGTGGGGGTGTTAGGCGCTTTCCCCCCCCTGGTGAATGCTATGTACTTACCTTTCTCTGTTTCTATCCCAAGTACAGGCCTCGTGGCTGTGAGTCTGAAATCGAGGGGTTAAAGGCTCCTGTACCCGATTGGCCAAGCTGCGTCAGGTGACGGGTGACTCATCTGAAGTATAAATACCAGAGCTTCCCAGGATTCTCTCTCTTCTTCGTCGACTCTGACTGATGAGCAGACTGTTGGTGTGGGCCGAGGAAGCCTGACCACATGGCATAGAACTTTGTGTATTTTCACCATTCCTTGTTAACAGATATTGAATTGGGACGGATAAGGGCTGACCTTAGAGTTTTCGTGTATTTTGGTTTCAGGGTTGTATCTCTTGGGCAGGTTTTGGAATCTCCGGTTCGACGGCCCATTGCGTGGCTGGCTGGAGCATTGTTAAATTGTTTGTCGGTTTATCCATATCCCTGACTGGGTTGTTTAAATCAGGTTTGGGTTTTGTGTTCCAATGAATAATTAAAACTGTTTTTGAACCTGAACCTGGTTTTGACTTGTGTTACGCGGCTCTGAAGTACTTGCATTCGGGAGTCGTAACAGTCACACTAATCTGTTCTGTATTTATTTATGTCTACTGTATCCTGTTGTCCTGAAGCAAAGCAAGAATTTCATTGTCCTACTGGGACACATGACAATAAACTCTCTTGAATCTTGAAAGACTGGAGAAAAGACTAGGTGCTGAGAGCTCTCTATTCCTGCATTAAGGAGGCAATTAAACACACCTGAGCAATTACAAAAGCCTGTGAAACCATGTGTCCCAAACATTACGGTGCCCTGAAATGGGGGGACTATGTATAAACACTGCTGGAATTTCTACACGGTGAAAACAAAACGCATAAAATGGCCTTTAATAAAATCTGTCAATGTGCACTTTAACCACATTTATTTATTTTTTTCTATTACAGATCTCAAATTGTGGAGTACAGAGGCAAATAAATAAATGATGGTCTTTGTCCCAAACATTATGTAGGGCACTGTATCTGCAGAGCGAAACAGATTCTGCCTTTCATTATAAATGTAGACATATGGTTTGAAACATTTGAAGGTTGCAGTGCATTCGATATCATGACATGACACAAAGCCTAAGGTTGGCTGAAAGCAAGTTTTCCTCTTTCTTTACAGTTTTTGTTGTGCACCTTCTATCCAGCTGCAATTTGGTTTGAACATCACAATCCATTATCTGTAGGCGACGAGACAACCTTATAAATCGTGTCTTTGTGCAGCCGAGTTCCTGAGGCAGCTCCCTGTGACAGTGGGCGAACCCTGTATGGTTAACTGGGAAGCCAGCGGGAAGCTTTGGTGGGAAATGTCCTGAGCACTGGGTGAAGATCCTGGCCTGGGACTCTATCCTGCACGTCCTTTATTGATTTGAAAAAAAGCTACACAACTTATTGTGTCTGAGGCATCTTGTTTATTTGCTAAGGACGGAAATTTCACTTTGTGCATGGCAGACAACCTTGAAGATAGATAGTCACAAATGCTGGAGTAACTCAGTGAGACAGGCAACATTTTGGAGAGAAGGAATAGGTGGCGTTTCTGGGCGAGATCCTTCTTCGGATCCGAAACACCACCTATTCCTTTTCTCCAGAGATGCTGCCCGACTAGCTTAGTTACTTCAGCATTTTGTGTCTATCTTTGGTGTAAACCAGCACCTGCAGTTCCCCACCCATTGATCCCCCTCTAGCTCCTGTGACAGACCACGTACAGCTAGGGCAGCAACGTTTGTGTATTACCAATAAATAGTAGTAAAGACAACAGTGTGTTATCGATACTCTTTACACTTCCTACAAGAAATAGAGCTTCCAAATTTTCACCTTAAGCATCACAACATCTCAGTCTGGAATGCCAACCAAGGCACCCTCCCTGCCTGATCTATCTCATGTCTGCCATGCACGGGCCACAGCATCACAATGCCTCGGGTCATATGTTGCCACCCTTGATTGCTCCTGGTCTGTTCCCACCTCCAGCTCCTCACCACTCCCCCCTCCCCCCACCCCTTAAGGTCATAAGGTCATATGATAAAAGTAGAATTAGGCCATTCGGTCCATCAAGTCTACTCTGCCAGTCAATCATGGCTGATCTACCTATCCCTCCAAACCCCATTCTCCTGCCTTCTCCCCATAACCCCTGACACATGTACTAATCAAGAATATTTCTCTATCTTCCTTAAAAATATCCACTGACCTGGCCTCCACATCTTTCTGTGGCAAAGAATACCACAGATTCACCACCCTCTGACTAAAGAAATTTCTCCTCATCTCCTTCCTAAAAGAATGTCCTTTAATTTTGAGGCTATGACCTCTAGTCCTAGACTCTCCCACTAGTGGAAACATTCTCTTCACATCCACTCTATCCTAGCCTTTCACTATTCTGTATGACAAATACGCATCATAGGTTAGCCTACCACCTTCTTTTAGTCTGTAGAATAGTCCCAACCCGAAACATCAGCTGTTATTTTTCTTTGGAGATGCTGCCTGACCCGCTGAGTTACTCCAGCGCTTTGTGTCTATCTTTGTAATATTACAATAAGGGCGACACAGTGGCGCAGCTGGTAGAGCTGCTGCCTCACGGCACCATAGAACGAGGTTTGATCCTGACCTTGAGTGCTGTCGGCGAGGAGTTTGCACGTTCTCCGGTTTCCTCCTGCATCCCAAGGACACATGTATTTGTAGGTTAACTGGAGCTTGTACATTACCCCTGGTATGGAGGAAGTGAATGAGGAGGTGGGATAACATGGAATTAGTGTGAATAGGTGATCGATGGTCGGCATGGACCTGATGAGCAAAAGGTCTGTATCTTTTTCCACCCTGTGTCTTTCAATAAATCAATAAAACTTCTGCAACTTTTCTATTCGAGAGAAAAACAAAAACTTTATTTTTACAAGGTCACCTGTGGATGGATTTATGATAACATTAATCAGATATGATCAAATGCTGCTTTCAATTGAATACATTTTCGTTCCAATAGAGACTAGGAGTCATATCGGCTCTTCAGTCCAACTCATCCATGCCGATCAAGATGCCTCACCTACGTTATTCCAATTTGCCCGCAATTTCCTCTCAATCCTTCCTATCCATGTACCCGGCCAAGTGTCTTTTAAATATTGATATTGTATCTGCCTCAACTACCTCCTCTGGCAGCTCGTTCCATATACCCACTAGCCCCTGAGTGAAAAGGTTGCCCCCCAGGTTCCTATTAAATAGTTTTACCATAAGACATTTCAAGCAAGAGTTAGATTTTGATCTTAGGGCTGAGGGAATCAAGGGATATGGGGGGAAAAGCCGGAATGGGGTACTGACTTTGGATGATCAGCCATGATCATATTGAATGGCATGCTGGCTCGAAGGGCCGAAGGGCCTACTATTTTCTATGTTTCTAAGACATGTCCTTTTTTTCTTGATTCCCCTACTCTGGATAAAAGATTCTGTGCATTCACCATATCAATTCCCCTCATGATTTGATATACCCATATGAGATCATCCCTTAGTCTCCAGCTCTCCATGGAAAAAGGTACTAATCTGCCCAACCTCTCCCTATAGTTCACGTCCTCACGTCCTGGTAACATCATAAACTCAATGACATCCTTCCTTTTGCAGGGTGTCCAAAATTGAACACAATATTCCAAATGCGGCCTCACAAACGTCTTATACAACTGTAACATAACGTCCTAACTTCTGTACTCAACACCCGAATGATAAAGGCCAATGTATCAAAAGCCTTCTTCACTACCCTATCTACCTGTGATACCACCTTCAGGGAACTATGTCCTTGTACTCCTAGGCAATTTTAGTTTTGCTTTAGTTTTATTCGCTTGTGTGTCAGACGACGTTCTGCCATCGCTTTGCTACAGCCAGTGCCACGTTTGTGCCTCTGCGGAGATCGTCCGCAGTGCATGCCTCTCTGCCGCAAGTCAGTAGGTGGGCCATTGTCTGTACCTCTCCACAGTTGCACTTGTCAGAGTCCGAGAAGCCCCACTCCTTCAGGTTGAGTCCGCAACGTCCCTCTCCAGTGAAAAACGTTGTTGTTGTGTGCTATCCAGTCAGTGAAAAGACTATACATGATTACAATCAAGCCGTCCAGTGTACAGATACAGGATAAAGGGTATTGTAGCGGCACCTAGTGGTGGCCTTGTTAATATCGAACCCTCGCAATTGGCTGGCGTAGTCACATGAGTGCGGGAGCTTTTTCGTGGGTGTTTCTGTAACCGTCATTCTAGCGCATTGTTAAAATTTGGCTGTCTATCTCGACTCGGGTGACTACTTTATTTTCGTTTTAAAATAAAGAATTTTGTACACCCTAACATCTCGACTCGCCAAACTGGTGACCCAGCTAGTCCAAATGGAATTCAGGACATCCGACATGCAAGCCGCCGCCATCCCCGACGCCCAGCTAAACGCTGTGGGTCCGAAGCTGCCCGTGTTCTGGGCAGAGCAGCCACAAGTGTGCTTTGCCCACATAGAGGCCCAGTTCCACCTTAGGAATATCGTCGCCGACGACATCCGATATTTCCACGTGGTCGGGGCACTCAACCAAGAGACAGCCTCGCGGTTGCTGCCATACTTGCAAGACCACCGGCGATCGACAAGTACGATGGCCTCAAGGCCCTACTGCTCCGTACCTTCGGGCTTAGCCGCCAGAGATCGCTCCGCCCGCCTGCTCCACATGGACGGCCTAGGCGACCAGAAACCGTCCGCCTTGATGAGCGAGATGCTCGCCTTGATGGACGACCATCGACCCTGCCTGCTTTTCGAGCAGGCATTTCTCGAGCAAATGCCGGACGACATCTGCCTGCTGCTCACGGATCCGACTTCACCGACCCTCTGCAGCTCGCCAAGTGGCCGACGAATTGTGGCTCGCCACACAGCAGGACGGCGGGTCCATCAACCGGGTGTCCGAACCGGTATGCCAGCAGCCCCGCAGAGATGCCCAGCCATCCGCGGCCATCGCCGAGTCACAGCCGCACGCTGGAGACCGCCACTCTGGGCTGCGTTTCCTGGTCGACTCTGGCGCCATCATCAGCATCCTCCCCCCGACTGGGCTGGACACCCGTGCTGGTAAGCAAGTCTCTGTCCTGACTGCTGTCAACCGCAGTACTATCCGCACCTAGGGCACGTGGACCCTCTCCGACACCTTCGACTCCCGCCCGTACGTATGGACCTTTACCATCGTGGACATGGCGCAGCCACTCCTGGGCGTCGACTTCCTTCGGGCATTTTCCCTCATGGTGCGCGTAGGGGACGGGCGCCTCATTGCACCGGCATGCCACGGACCTGCGGCCTCGCGACCCATGGCAACTACCAGCCCACAGCTGAATGCGGTGGCTGAGGTCGAGGGCCCATATGCCTCCCTGCTCGTGGAGTTCCCGGAGCTCCTCACCCCCTGTTTCCGCGCGGCGGCCCCCAAGCACGGGGTGGTGCACCATATACCCACCACGGGACCGCCATTACACTCTCGGACGTGCCGGCTCCCACCCGACAAGCTGCGCATCACCAGGGAAGAATTCCAGGATTTAGCGGTGCTTGGACAGCCTGTGGGCATCCCCATTACACATGGTCCTTAAAATATCTGGGGGGGTGGAGGCCATGCGGGGATTATAGGTGCCTGAATGGCGTTACGATCGCGGACCGCTACCCAGTCCCACTTATACAAGACCTTTCGGCCTATCTGGAGGGCGCTACCTTTTTTTCGAAGGTGGACTGGTCAGCGGTTATCATCAGATCCCTGTTCACCCGGACGATGTGCCAAAAACAGCCAGTCAGTGGCACCGTATGCCTTTTAGTTTGAAAAACGGCGCGCAGGCATTCCAGAGACTAATGGACATAGTCGGTAGTGGATCAGACTTTATTTACATCTACCTAGATGACATCCTGGTTGTGAGCCGTTCCAAACAGGAAAACGTCACGCACCTGCGGGCACTGTTCCAGCGGCCATGGACTTAGTCAATCCCGCCAAATGCCAGTTATGGACTCCGCACTATTTCCTTCCTTGGACACAACGTCACCTCGCAAGGCGCCACCCCATCGCCCTCCAAGGTGGAGGCCATCCGGCAGTTCCCCCGGCCGCTCACTGTGAAAGGGCTACAGGAGTTTGCTGGTATGGTCAACTTCTACCACCGCTTCGTGCCGGCGGCAGCCAGAGTTATGCGCCCCCTTTTCCAGTGCCTCGCTGGTAAGCCACAGGAAACTCGTGTGGTCCACTGAGGTGGAGGCCGCATTCGAGGCTGCAAAAGCGGCGCTAGGTGGAGCCACCATGCTGGTACACCCACGGGCCACGGCCTCGACGGCTCTCACAGTGGATCCCTCCAATACGGCCGAGGGTGGGGTGTTGGAACAAATCATTGACGGCGGCTGGCAGCCGCTAGCCTTTTCCAGCCGTCAGCTGAGGCCCCCTGTGCGCAACTACAGTGCATTTGTACCGAGAGCTCCTCACCCTGTACCTGGCCATCCGACACTTTAGATACTTCCTGGAGAGCAGGCCGTTCACGGCCTTTACCGACCACAAGCCCTTGATGTTCGCCTTGTCCAAAGTGCCTGACCCATGGTCCCCCTCGGCAGAAACGATACCTGGCGTTCGTCTCAGAGTTCGTCTCGGACGTACAGCAGTGGCTGGGAAGTGCAACACGGTCACCGACGCCCTGTCCCGCCCGGCCTGTGGCGGTCGTGGACTATGGTGTGGATTACGGGAAGTTTTCTGCAGCACAGCGCGCGGGCGATGGGATGGCGGACTACAGGACAGCTGCTTCTGGGTTACGGTTGGCCGCCATTCCATTCGGTCCCACGGGAGCGATGGTGCTGTGCGATGTTTCCACCGGGCGCCCACGTCCCATTGTTCCTGTGAGTTGGCACCGCCATATTTTCGACACCATCCATGGCCTGGCCCACCCTACAATCCGGGCGACCTCCACGCTGGTGGTGGACAAATTTGTCTGGCAAGGCATCCGCAAACAGGTCACGACTTGGGCTAGAGCCTGCATCCCCTGCCAGACATCCCGGTGCAAGACTTTGTGGTCCCCCCGGGCCGCTACCAACACATCCATGTGGATTTAGTGGGCCCGTTGCCGCCGTCCCGCGGTGCCACGCATCTCCTCACAGTTGTGGATCGGTTTACGAGGTGGCCTGAGGCTATTCCACTGTCGGACACCTCCGCTGCGTCTTGTTCCCGGGCCCTTGCGGCCAATTGCATTGCTAGGTTTGGGGTTCCGGCAAACATTTCCACCGACCGGGGGGCTCAGTTCATGTCCTCGTTGTGGGCTTCGCTGGCGAAATTATACGGGGCGCAGTTGCACCACACCACCGCCTATCACCTTCAGGCCAACGGGCTCGTGGAGCGGTTCCATCGCAACTGAGAGCGACACTGAAGGCACGGCTCACGAGTCCGGACTGCGTTGAACAGTTGCCTTGGGTGCTGTTAGGTATCCGCACAGCCCCCAAAGCGGACTTGGATGCATCGTACGGCTCGGTTTGCGGGTGCCCGGGGATTTCCTCCCTGCGGTTCGAGGGCAGTTGGAAGCTACCCTGGCGGCATTGGCGAGTCTCCGGCAGCGAGTGGGCAGCCTGGCTCCTGTGCCTACCTCGCGGCATGGGGCAGCACCGGTCCACATGCTGCTGGACCTTAAGAATTGCTTATTTGTTTTTTGTCCGAAGGGATTCGCACCGGTCCCCACTGCAGCGTGTCTACAAAGGTCAGTTCCGGGTGTTACGCCTCGGCATCACGACTTTCCTGTTGGATGTTGGGAGCCTGGAGGAGATCGTGTCCGTCGCTCGGCTTAAACCGGCTCACCTGGATGTCAACAGCCCGGTGGTGGTGGCGCAGCCTCGGCGTAGGGACCGTCCGCTGGCCGATCCTGCGGCACCTGTTGTGCCTGTTCTCCCCACACCGGTTGTTTCTGTTCATCCCACATCGTTACGGTCCCCTGGCTTTGTTCCGCCAGCCCCACCTGTACCGCCCGTCCCGCCTGTTGTTACCACGCGGGCCGGTCGCCGTGTCCAGTCTCCCGCTTGGTTCCGTACCTCGGGTTCTGGGGGGGAGGTTCTGTAGCTGCACCTAGTGGTGGCCTTGTTAATATCGAACCCTCGCGATTGGCTGGCGCTGTCACATGAGCGTGGGAGCTTTTTCGCGGGTTTTTCTGTAACCGTCATTCTAGCGTCACGCGAATAGAAGAAGCATCGTTCAAATTTGTCTGTCTATCTCGACTCAGGTGACTACTTTACTTTCGTTTAAAAATAAAGAATTTTGTACACCCTAACATTTTGACTCCCCAAAGTATAACATCTAGTGCAAGATAAAGTCCAGTAAAGTCCTATTAAAGATAGTTTGAAGGTCTCCACTGAAGTAGATGAGAATCATTCTCTAGTAGATAGGATGGTTCCGTTGCCTGATAACAGCTGGAAAGAAACTGTCCCTGAAACTGGAGGTGTGTGTTTTCATGCTTCTGTACCTCTTGCCTGCTGGGAGAGGGGAGAAGAGGGAGTGACCGGGGTGAGACTGGTCCTTGATCATGTGTAATTGATAATGTTTTATTATTAATGCTTAATGTTTTATGTGTCATTCCTAACTGTCACTGTATGTCATGTTGCCACTTACGGGCGGAGCACCAAGGCAAATTCCTTGTATGTGAATACTTGGCCAATAAACGTATTCATTCATTATGCTGGTGGCCTTGGCGAGGCAGCATGAAGTGAGCCATGTGCTCCATCACTCCTCAGTGCTCTACCATTCACTGTGAAGGTCCTACCCTGGTTTAACTTCCCAAAGTGCAACACCTCACACATATCCTAAGTAGATAAACCATTAACCATTTTTCTCTCTAATTGGCCAGTTGGTCAAAGTTCTGCTGCAAGGATGCATTTCCTCTGCTCTTCCCATTCCCATGTCTTGGTTCTTCCCACGCTTAGTTTTTTAGTTTTTACTTCTACACACTGGAGACAATCTACAGAAGTGAATTAACCTACAAACCTGCATGTCTTTGGAATGTGGGAAGAAACCGGAGTACCCGGAGGAAACCCATGCGGTCACAGGAAGGACATACAAACTCCATACAGACAACACCCGTAGTCAGGATCAAACCCGGGTCTCTGGCGCCATGAGGCTGCAACTCTACCATTATGCCACTGTGCTGCTCAAAATCAAAAGGTCACCAGCTAATTCATCAGAACATTTGACTCAACCCCAATCAGATTCCCCTCAGCCTCCACAAGCAAGTCCTTTGCATTACATTCTTTCCCGTAACCAGACAGCAGAAGGTAAGAACTTGCCTCCAATAAACCGTGTCCAATACTCCTCAAAGCTGCCTCACAAAGCACTCCCAGTGAAAAGTACAAAGATACGAAAAAACAATCAGACCGCAGCCATCGCCTTACCTGAGTCCTGCAGCACCGGGCCTGAAGTCTCCACGCTGCAGACTCTGACATCTCGGGCTCTGACCTAGCTGGGTCCTAGTGCTCGTCCCCCTAACCCAGGGAACCTCAGAGGTTGTTCCACTGGGTCTTCCCCTTCCCCCTCAAACTATGTGACCCCAGCTCTTCCCCACCCACACTATAGTCCTCATACACCTCCCTCCCTGATCACACCCTCCCCCCCCCCCACCAGACATCGCGTTCACCATCCCCCCTCACCTCCCCCTATCTGATACCAAATGGTTAGTTCTCAGCAGAGGCCTCACCTTTGTTCCCCTCCGTCCCCACCTCAATGAGTTCCGTGCCCGCCACGATGTGGAGCTCTTCTTCCGTCGCCTCCGCCTCAAAGTGTTCTTCCATGGGAAGGAGTCCTCGCCCCCCCCCAGTGATGACCCCTTCTCCTGTCTCCAACGGACCCCCTACTCTTGGACTCCCCCTCATGGCCATCTACCGGCTTTAGACCTTTTTATTTTAAACTTCCGGTGTAACATTAACTGACTCAACCTCTCCACTCCCCTGTCTCACTCTAACCTCTCCCCCCCCCGAACGTACAGCCCTCCACTCACTCTGCAACAACCCAGACTGGGTTATCAAACCCGCTGACAAGGGAGGTGCCGTGGTAGCCTGGCGCACCGATCTCTACAAGGCTGAGGCCAGGCGCCAACTCTCAGACACCTCCTCCTACTTATCCTTCGACCATGAGCCCACAGACGAACCAGGCCACTAACTTTAGCACCATCATTGACTTCATCAACTCCGGCTCCTTACCCTCCCAAGCCTCCAACCTCATCGTTCCCCAGCCCCGCATGGCCTGATTTTACCTACTCCCCAAAATCCACAAACCTGACTTTCCTGGCAGACCCATTGTTTCTGCCTGGTTAAATCCCTCCCTACCTATGTTCAAGACACCTCACACGCTCTTCATCTACTCCAGGACTTCCGTTTTCTAGGCCCCCATTCCCTCATCTTCACAATAGATGTCCAGTCACTCCACACCTCCATCCCCCAACCAGGAAGGTATCAAAGCCCTCCGTTTCTTCCTCGACTGCAGAACCAACCGATCCCCGTCTACTGCTACTCTCCTCTGCCTAGCGGAGTTGGTCCTTACCCTTAATAACTTTTCGTTTGACACCTCCCATTTCCTCCAAATCCAAGGTGTAGCTATGAGAATGCACATGCCTGCCTCTTTGTAGGGTACGTCGAACAATCCTTGTTCAAGGCATACCGCGGCCCTATCCTAGAACTCTACCTCTGCTACATCGACGATTGCATCGGTGCTACCTCCTGCACCCACACACAACTCACTGGCTTCATCCATTTCACCACTAACTTCCATGCGGCACTCAAATACACCTGGACCATTTCCGACATCTCCCTACCATTTCTTGACCTCACTATCTCCATCGCAGGTAATAGACTACAGACTGACATCCACTATAAACCCACTGACTCCCATGGTTATCTGGACTACACTTCTTCCCACCCTGCTTCCTGTAAGGACTCCGTCCCCTACTCCCAATTCCTCCATCTACGCCGCATCTGTACCCAGGATGAGGTGTTCCATACCAGGGCATCGGAGATGTCCTCATTCTTCAGGGAACGGGGGTTCCCCTCTTCTACTATAGATGAGGCTCTCACCAGGGTCTCTCACCAGGGTCCCGTGACTCTGCTCTCACTCCCCATCACCCCACTCGTAACAAGGGTAGAGTCCCCCCTTGTCCTCACCTTCCACCATACCAGACGTCACATACAACAAATAATCCTCAGACAATTTCGCCACCTCCACCATGATCCCACCACTTGCCACATCTTCCCATCTCCTCCCCTGTCTGCTTTCCACAGAGACCGCTCCCTCTGTACCTCGCTGGTCAATTCGTCCCTTCCCACCCGAACCACCCCCTCTCCAGTCACCTTCCCTTGCAACAGCAGGAAATGCTACACTTGTCGCTTTCCCTCCCCCGTTGACTCCATTCAAGGACCCAAGCAGCCGTTCCAGGTGCGGCAGATGTTCACCTGCACCTCCTCCAACCTCATCTATTGCATCCGCTGCTCTAGATGTCCGCTGATCTACATCGGTGAGACCAAACGTAGGCTTGGCGATCGCTTCGCTGAACACCTCCGCTCGATTTGCAATAACCAACCTGACCTCCCGGTGGCTCAGCTCTTCAACTCCCCCTCCCATTCCGAATCCAACCTTTCTGTCCTGGGCCTCCTCCATGGCCAGAGTGAGCACCACCGGATATTGGTGGAGCAGCGCCTCCTATTTCGCTTGGGCAATTTGCACCTCAGCGGTATGAACATTGACTTCTCTAATTTCAGGTAGTCCCTACTTTCTCCTCCCCTTCTCAGCTCTCCCTCAGCCCACTGGCTCCACCTCTTCCTTTCTTCTTCCCACCCCTCCCCCCCCCCCTTCCCCCCCACCCTCACATCAGTCTGAAGAAGGGTTTCCACCCAAAACGTTGCCTATTTCCTTCGCTCCATAGATGCTGCCTCACCCGCTGAGTTTCTCCAGCTTTTTTGTCTACCTTCAAAGTGAAGTAAGCGCTTGTTTTAATGGACCTCTTTATAGCAGACTTTGGTTATAGCAGACGAACCTAACGACAGCCGCGCACGCCAACTCCTGGCTCATACTGTCTCCCCGTCGCTTATAGCCCTGTCCGCCCGCACCATCATCGGCTCACGCCACCTCGCCAGCCGTTTCTTAACAGCTCAAGCCACACACGCCACCCAGGCCCCCACCACCTCTCTAGCCACTTCCAGGCCACAGCGGCCGCCACCGCCGCCACCGCCGCTGATCCCCACCTGCACCCCAACCGCGACCATTGACTCCGCCGATCCTCGCCTCTCTCCCACCTGCCAGCAGCAGCAGGGCAGGGCCATCAACTCACCTGCATTCCAGGCCCAGTTCCTGACCGAGAATTTGAAGAAATTCACGTTTCTATCCATGTTCTCAGAGATGTTGCCTGACCTGCTGAATTACTCCAGCACTTTGTGTCCTTCTGCATATTAACCAGGAACTGCAGTTGTTTGTTTCCACTACTTATACAATGATAATCCCTTACATGGTTATAGCGGACAATCTGCAATAACGGACACCATTCACCCCCCCCCCCCCCCCCCCCCCCCCCCCCTTTATGGTCCATTATAATGAGGATTTATTGTACTCACTTTTGTCCTTGTATATAATGCTGTATGGGAAACTGGTGCCATTTTTCCTCTTGCTTAGGGTGTAACTACAATATTAAAACTCTACACTGGTGGACTGTTGTTATTGAGTACAATTGTGGCACCTTCTTGACCAAGGATTATTGCAGAAAAGTGGAAAATCTACTGTTTAGTTTAATTTAGTTTAGTTTAGAGATACTGCATGGAACCAGGCCCTTTGGCCCAATGAGTCTACGCCATCCAGTAATCACCCCATACACTAGTTCTATCCTACACACACTGGGGACATTTTACAATTCTTACCAAAGCCAATGAACCTACAAACTTAAACGTCTTTGGAGTGTGGGAGGATACCGGAGCACCTGGAGAAAACCCACGCAGTCATGGGGTGAATGTGTAAACTCAGCACAGACTGCACCCGTGGTCAGGATCGAACCCGGACCTCTGGCGTTGTGAGGGAGCAGTGACAGCATGGATTTACGAAGAGGAAATCATGCTTGACTAATCTGCTGGAATTTTTTGGAGGATGTAGCTAGGAAAATGGACAAGGGAGAGAACCAGTGGATGTAGTGTACCTGGACTTTCAGAAAGCATTTGATAAGACTCCACATAGGACATTAGTGGGCAAAATTAGAGACAATAGACAATAGGTGCAGGAGTAGGCCATTTGGCCCTTCAAGCCAGCACTGACATGTCAATGTGATCATGGCTGATCATCCCCAATCAGTACCCCGTTCCTGCCTTCCCCCATATCCCCTGACGCCGCTATTTTTAAGAGCTCTATCCAGCTCTCTCTTGAAAGCATCCAGAGAACCTGCCTCCACCGCCCTCTGAGGCAGAGAATTCCACAGACTCTCTGTCAGAAAAAGTGTTTCCTCGTCTCCTTCTAAATAGCTTACTCCTTATTTTCAAACTGTGTCCCCTGGTTCTGGACACCCCCAACATCGGGAACATGTTTCCTGCCTCTAGCGTGTCCAAACCCTTAACAATCTTATATGTTTCAATGAGATCTCCTCTCATCCTTCTAAACTCCAGAGTGTACAAGCCCAGCTGTTCCATTCTCTCAGCATATGACAGTCCCGCCATCCCGGGAATTAACCTTGTAAATGGAGATGAGGAAAAGCTTTTTCACCCAAAGAGTTGAGAATCTGTGGAATTCTCTGCCTCAGAAGGAAGTGGAGGCCAATTCTCTGCATGCTTTCAAGAGAGAGATAGATACAGCTCTTAAAGATAGCGGAGTCATGGGGACAAGGCAGGAATGGGGTACTGATTGTGGATGATCAGCCATGATCACAATGAATGGCGGTGCTGGCTCATAGGGCCGAATGGCCTCCTCCTGCACCTATTGTCCATTGTCTATTATAAGGCAACAACTCTATCGTTGTGCCACCATGCCACAACTCACTAACCGCCCTACTGAACTGATTGATATCCATTCAACTGGGCTACTAGTTTGTATTTGTTATTTTAAATCCCACCATGACAGAATTTAAAACTGCATAATTTAGTCAAATTACATTTGCAATGAAAGTCTGGTAATAGTGATTATGATTGTCAATAAAAACTCATCCAGTTCACTAGGGGGTAGAAATCAACCTGTTTTGCGATGTGTGGCTCCAGACCTGAACCCACATAGCCCTCTGAAATGTCCTTGGTAGTCACCTGTCCAGGGACAATTAGGGATAGACAACTATGGTAGAAAGAGGGATGATCTTATAGAGGTGTATAAGATCATAAGAGGAATAGATGGGGTGAATGCACAGAGTCTTTTACCCAGAGTAGGGGGATCAAGAACCAGAGGATACAAGTTTGCAGTGAGATGGGAAAAATTTATTAGGAACCCGAGGGGAAACTTTTTCACACAAAGGGTGGTGGGTATATGGAACAAACTGCCAGAAGAGGTAGTTGAGGCAGGTGCTAAAACAACATTTAAAAGGCATTTGGACAGGTACTTGGATACGAAAAGTTTAAAGGGATATGGGCCAAATGTTGGCAGGTGGGATTCATGTAGATGAGGCATCTTTGTCAGCATGGACTAGTTGGGTCGAAAGGCCTGTTTTCATGCTATAAGACTATGATTCTTTCTAGATGGGACTAGTACAGATGGGGCATCTTGTTCGGCATGGACTAGTTGGGCCGAAGGGCCTGTTTCCACGCTGTATGACTGTGACTCTCTTTAAGTGTGACTAGAATAGATGGCCATGTTGGTCAGCACGAACTAGTTGGGCCGAAGGGCCTGTTTCCATGCCGTATGACTCTATGATGCTAAGACTCTAACATCTGACTATACATCTGCTGAATAGACAATAAAAAAACCTAAGGACATTTCTACAATATATTCAAATTTAGCAATACAAAACACAGCAGTAATTTAAAAGGATCAGGCAGGTTAGATAACTTTTTAGGAGCTATGCTTTCTGTTTTCAAAAGTGGGTAACAGTGCAATTTCTGACCTTATTTTTATAAATGTGAATTTAAATTGACACTTCATTCGATTTTGTCCTACTGACACCTTTTCAGCTGCATAATTGATAATGTTTCATTTATTCCATCGTGAAAAGTTTCCCGTATACAATTGCGAGCAATTTGTTCAGCAAATTGTGTTGCTAGGGACCATCATAGAGTAACCAAGGAAATAGTCTTACATAAATGTGCATTGTGTGAATGAGGTCTGTGCAATGGAGGCAGCCCACACAAGTAATTACACATGATTATCCATGTCACAAAGAGAGCTGCCCTTTTTTTCCTAGATGCTTTACTGTTAGTTTTGCTAATCACATTTGGAAGCCCAGAGATGACCAATTCTAAGAAATCTACGTTTTTTTCCCAACAGTTGTTACATAGAGATCTGAGCAGGTGCAGTGACATAAAGCCAGCAGAGGAGCATTTTAATTTAAAAAATATTTCAAAAATAAATATAATAGGAAGAAATGGAAAAGAACTTGTACAAAATATCACCGTCTCCACTCCAGTACTTTGTCCTTTCCCGTAAACCAGCGTCTAGATTTCTTGGTTTCTCTTTAAAAAGTGCTGGAGTAACTCAATGGGTCAGGCAGCACCTCTGGAGAACATGGATCAGTGACATTTTGGGTTGGGACCCTTCTTCACATTGAAAAATGGTCCCGACCCAGTGGATCAGGCTGCATCTGTGGAGGGACATGTGTAAATGACGTTTCAGGTCGGCACCCTTATAGAGATACCTGAAATGTCGTCCTGTCCATTTCCCTACACAGATGTTGTCAGGCCCTGCTGAGTTCCTCCAGCAGTTTGCTATTTGCTCTGGGTACAGTTCTTGTTATTCGGATAATTCAATCATCGCAGTGAAATGCACTGGAGTCAGAATTTGTCCTCAGTTAATGATTAGTCACTGTGATAAACACCATTCCATATCATTGTCTTGTCCGTCCCCCCCCCCCCCCCCCCCCCACACCAACCTCTCTCTTTGAGCCCCATATCTGAGGAAGGATGTGCTGGCATTGGAGAGGGTCCAGATGAGGTTTACCAGAATGATCCCGGGTATGATTGGGTTAACATATGATACGATACGATAGAACTTTATTTATCCCAGGAGGGAAATTGGTCAGCCAACAGTCATAAAACGCAACAAGGTACATGAAACAGGAAATTAAACTGACAACGAGGATTGCATCTTGGTGGAACCAGTCTGATGACGTTTGATGGCACTGGACCTGTGGATGTTATGAGGCTGAGGGGGGACCTCATTAAAACTTACTGAATAATGAAAGGCCTGGATAGAATGGATGTGGGGAAGATGTTTCCACTAGTGGGAGATTCTCAGACAGAGTCCATAGCCACAGAATATAATAACGTACCTTGAGAAAGGAGAGGAGGAGAAATTTCTTTAGTCAGAGGGTGGTGAATCTGTGGAATTCATTGCCAAAGACGGCTGTGGAGACCAGGTCAATGTATATTTTTAAGGCGGAGATTGACAGATTCTTGATTAGTACGGGAGTCAGGGGTTATGGGGAGAAGGTGGGAGAATGGTGTTGGGAGGGAAAGATAGCTCAGCCATGATTGAATGGTGGCGTAGACTTGGTGGGCTGAATAGCCTAATTCTGCTCCTAGAATTTATGAACTTTCTTGTATGATGAAGATCCAACCCAAAACGTCACGTATTCCTTTTCTCCAGAGATGCTTCTTGACCTGCTGAGTTACTTCAGCTTTTTGTGTCCATCTTTGGTGTAAACCAGCATCTGCCAACACATCTTTTAAAAGATTTCCTTATTTGAGTTCTGGCCATCCGATATTAAATAAAGTAATCACCAACCTGCTCCTCTGGCAAGAATGAAATGCTTTGTTGGAAAATGCTGCAACATACATCTTCTTGAGAAATGAGCAGTTTCACCGAACTATAAGATTAAACTACCTCTAACACTGAAACTACAGCTTCATGCACGAGTTACCATTAGTCATAAAGCAACAATGAATAACTAGACGGTAGGCAAAAATGCTGGAGAAACTCAGCGGGTGAGGCAGCATCGATTTGAGCGAAGGAAATAGGTGACGTTTCAGGTCAAACCCCTTCTTCAAACTGAAAGTCGAGGTGGTGGTGGAGGCGATGAAGGGCAGAATAAATCAGGGCCAGCAACAGATGACCTCAGGAAGGGTGGAGCCCACAATGCCCCATTGTTGGCTGGGGAAAAAGTGATAACAAGAGGGATACAAGGATGCGAACAGTGGAACTAGTAGGACTAGGATGGGGGAGAGGGGGGAAGAGGGGGGAAGAGGGGGGAAGAGGGGGGAAGAGGGGGGAAGAGGGGAAAGAGGGGGAGAGGGGGAAGAGGGGGAAGAGGGGGAAGAGGGGGGAAGAGGGGGGGAGAGGTGGGGAACGAGGGGGGAAGAGGGGGGGGAAGAGGGGGGGGAAGAGGGGGGGGAAGAGGTGGGGGAAGAGGGGGGGAAGAGGGGGGGAAAGAGGGGGGGGAAGAGAGGGGGGGAAGAGGGGGGGAAGAGGGGGGAAGAGGGGGGGAAGAGGGGGGGAAGAGGGGGGGGAAGAGGGGGGGGAAGAGGGGGGGGAAGAGGGGGGGAAGAGGGGGGGAAGAGGGGGGGGAAGAGGGGGGGAAGAGGGGGGGGGGGAGAGGGGTGAGGGGAGGGAATGCAGGAGTTACTTGAAATGAGAAAAATCAAAGTTCATACCGCTGGGTTGTAAGATACCCACTTACAAACTAAACCAAACTAAAACTATTTCTTATAAGCAAGTATTACTTACTTTACTGAAACTATGCCTCTTCTTACTACCCAAAGCAGATGTTTTTCTGCACACTCTTCAAATAGTAAAACATAGAACAGTTCAACCCAGGAACAGGCCCTTCAGCCCACAATATCCGTGCCAGATATGAAGCCAAGTAAAACTAATCTCTTCTGCCTGCATGTGGTCTGCATCCCTCCATTCCCAGCATATCCATGTGTCTATCTAAAGACTTCTTAAATGCTACCATAATATCTACCTCCACCATCACCACCACCCCCAGCAGCACATTCCAGGCACCCACCACCCTTTGTGTAGAAAACATGCCCCCGACATCTCCTTTAAACGTTGCCGCTCTCACCTTAAACCATGCCCTCTGGTTCTTGACATTTCCACCTGGGGGGGAAAGTTCTGTATGTCTACACCATTTATACCTCTTATAATTAGATACACCTCTATCAGTTTTCCCCTTTACCTCCGACACTCTATGGAAAACAATCCAATTAAATGTACACCATTTAATTCTAAATCCACGATTCAAAAGAGCAACTGCGAGTTGCAGCAACTGAACCTGATGGTAGTGTAAATATGTTTGTTAAACCTTTGCTCAGTCTGTCTGAACCCACCTGATCTCCCGGTTGCTAAACACTTTACTTCTCCTTCCCATTCCCACAGTGACCTTTCTGTCCTAGGTCTCCACCATTTTCAGAGTGAGGCTAAACACAAATTGAAGCAACAGCATCTCATATTTCGTTTGGGCAGCTTACAGCCCAGTGGTTATGGCTATTGATTTCTCTAATTTACACCCCAGCGGTATGAACATTGACTTCTCTAATTTCAGGTAGTCCTTGCTTTCTCCCTCCTCCTCCTCCCCCTCCCCCTTCCCAGCTCTCCCACACAGCCTACTGTCTCCGCCTCTTCCTTTCTTTTCCCCGCCCCCCCCCCCCCCACAGACATCAGTCTGAAGAAGGGTCTTGACCTGAAACGTCACCTATTCCTTTTCTCCACAGATGCTGCTTCACCCGCTGAATTTCTCCAGCATTTTTTGCCTATTTCGATTTTTCCAGCATCTGCAGTTCCTTCTTAAACATATTGATTTCTCTAACTTCAGGTACCCCCGGCATTCCCTCTCTCTCTAGGAAGGAAGGACATTATTGCTATAGAGGGAGTGCAGCGTAGGTTCACCAGGTTAATTCCCGGGATGGCGGGACAGACATATGATGAAAGAATGGGTCGACTGGGTTTGTATTCACTGGAATTTACTATAGAGAGGATCTTATAGAAGCATTTAAAAGGATTGGACAGGCTAGATGCAGGAAAAATGTTCCCAATGTTGGGGGAGTACAGAACCAGGGATCACAGTTTAACAATAAGGGGTAGGCCATTTAGGACTGAGATGAGGAAAAACTTTTTCACCGAGAGAGTTTGTGAATCTGTGGAATTCTCTGCCACAGAAGGCAGTGGAGGCCAATTCACTGGATGTTTTCAAGAGAGAGTTAAGGGCCTGTCCTACGAGCATGCAACTCCATGCGGGAAGCGCAACCTAACGTGGTCGCTTGAGCCGTATGGCCTCGCGGGGCCTGTCCCACTTCGATCGCCGGAGCCGTATAAAGTTGTGCGGAGCTGATCCCAGGCATCACACGGGGCTCCGAAAAACTGACAGTTCAAAAATTCCACATGGTAACGGCCTGCCGCCTCGACGCCTTACGCAACGTCTTGACGCCATACGCAGCGTCTTGATGCCGTAACGTCACGCGCGAACTTACTACGGACTTCGCTCGAACTTCACGTCACTCACCCGACCTCTGCGGGGTCCCCGCTTCCGGTTTCGTCACGCTCGCCGCATGCAGGCGCATGCTGATGGGACCGGCCCTGTACGGGGATCACTCGACCTCCGCGCGACCCCCGCGCGGCCCTCGCTTCCGGTTTGGTCGCGCTTGCCGCATGCAGTCGCATGCTCGTGGGACATGCCCTTAAGATATTGCTCTTAGGGCTAACGGAATCAAGGGAAATGGGGAGAAATAAGAAACGGGGTACGGAATTTGGATGATCAGCCAGGACCATATTGAATGGCAGTGTTGGCTCAAAGGGCTAAATGTCCTACTCCTGCACCTATTTTCTATGTTTCTAAGGTAACTAATAAATTCCGTGCTTGCATTGTCCTACGGTGATTTCTCAATAGACAATAGGTGCAGGAGTAGGCCATTTGGCCCTTCGAGCCAGCATCGCCATTCAATGTGATCATGGCTGATCATCCCCAATCAGTACCCCGTTCCTGCCTTCTCCCCATATCCCCTGACTCGGCTATTTTTAAGAGCCCTATCTAGCTCTCTCTTGAAAGCATCCAGAGAACCTGCCTCCACCGCCCTCTGAGGCAGAGAATTTCACAGACTCACCACTCTCTATGAGAAAAAGTGTTTCCTCGTATCCGTTCTAAATGGCTTACTCCTTATTCTTAAACTGTGGCCCCTGGTTCTGGACTCCCCTAACATCGGGAACATGTTTCCTGCCTCTAGTGTGTCCAAGCCCTTAACAATCATATATTCTCGAGTGACATTTGGTGAGTGAGAGAGATTGGAGCATGGTGGGAGTGTCCCGGCAAGCAGGCCCGGCATGCCACTGCGGATCCACAACAGAGGTTTCCCTCGCCACGGTCAGAGGACTGAGGATCTCCCTCCGTGGGCCGGTCAGTGAGGATTTGCCCGGTAGGTCCGGCTTGCCCACCGCGGACTCCAAATCGGCGACCGGCGTCGAGGGGAACCATGCCACCGAGAACAAGGAGGGACCCGAGAGTGAAGTGGGACCCAAGCGCGAGGTAATGGGGGCCGCCGAGAAGGAACGGAACGAAGGGGGGCCCGGCAAGGGGGGGGGGGGGCCTGCTGCCACGTGCGGCGGGCAGTCGATAGGATTGTTCAGTTCTTCTGTAACATTGTTAGTGCCAGACACGTGGCAACACTTGTGTACCGACGAGGTTGTACGCAAGACAAAGCATTTCACTGTACCTAATAACAGTATCTTAGGGGCGACACTGTGGCGCAGCAGTAAAGTTGCTGCCTTGCGGAGTTTACAGCGCCAGAGACACGAGTTTGATCCCGTTTAGGGGCGCTGTCTCTACGGAGTTTGTTCATTCTCCCCATAATCGCGTGGGTTTTCTCCAAGATCTTTGGTTCCCTCCCACACTCCAAAGACGTGAAGGTTAGTAGGTTAAGTTGTTTGGTATAAGTGTAAATTGTCCCTCGCGTGTGTAGAATAGTGTTAGTGCGCAGGGATCGCTGATCGGTGTGAACCTGGTGGGCCGAAGGGCCTGGTTGAAACTAAGTTAAGCTTCATTCAAGGGAAGCTGACTGAGATGGATACATAGAAACATAGAAGTAAGTACAGGAGTAGGCCATTTGGCCTTTCGAGCTAGAACCGCCATTCAATATGATCATGCCTGACCATCCAAAATCAATACCTCATTCCTAGTTTCTCCCCATATCCCTTGAGCCATAAGAGCTATATCTATCTCTCTCTTGAAAACATAAAGTGGATTGGCCTCCACTGCCTCTGTGGCAGCGAATTCCACAGATTCACACCTCTCTGGGTGAAAAAGATTTTTCCTCATCTCAGGTCTAAATGGCCTACCCCTTATTCTTAAACTGTGGCCCCTGGTTCTGGACTCTTCAGAATTTAATGTTTCTATAAGATCCCCTCTTATCCTTCTAAATTCCAGTGACTACAAGCCCAGTCGAACCATTCTTTCATCATGTGTCAGTCCCGCCATCCCGGGAATGAACCTGGGTGAACCAACGCTGCACTCCCTCAATAGCAAGAATATCCTTCCTCAAATTAGGAGACCAAAACTGCACACAAAGCCCCAGGTGTGGACAAAGGAACAGTGGGAAAGACGAGCCAAAAAAGCGGGCGAATCAGTCAGACAATGCATCCAGGAAGAGGAGACATAGAAACAGCCTTTGTTGCTCTGTCTCATACATCAACTGTACATCGGCTTGACAGAAGAACATTTGGGTGTCCTTGTAAATGTCCTGGCAAGTTGATTCTATAAATCATCAGGAAGATTTAGTCACCTGCCCCGAGGATGTAATCTCTAAATGCATTGACCAAGAGGCACTCTGCCTGCACCAACGAGATGCAAAAAATGTGGGACAATCTCGCAGTTAGTGCAGACTCGCAGCCAATTATCTGCCATCTCTTCAGTTGGCTTGGATCTGCAGCAGCATGTAAAAATAAAGTATCCTGCACAAGATCCTAATACTTGGCGGGAACAGGTGAAATATGTTACACTTTGCACTGAAGTAAAACCTACCGAACAGACTGCAAGGAAACAGCACACACTCTCAGTTAGAAATGCTTACAATACAACTTGTTTCACACTGTATGCACTGAAAAATACTGCTTTTATAATATATATAACAAGAAGCCTTTTCCCTAAAATCAGCTCAGAACCATTGAAAGAAATTTCAGAGATCCTTAAAAATTATCAGGGTTTAAACCAACAATGGACCATTGTGGGCTCCACCTTTCCTCGATCATCGATCCTGGCTTTCATTTGTTCTTTTAATACTTTTCATTCATTTATTCCTTGTACCTTTTCAAACCTCTAGTTTCCTTCTCCCCTGACTCTCAATCGTAAGAGGGGTCTTGACCCGAAACGTCACCTACTCCTTTTCTCCAGAGATGCCGCCTGACCTGTTGTGTTACTCCAGCGTTTTGTGTCCATTTAAGGAGACTTATCCCTCTGCTTGTAAGGTTTAGGAAACCCTGAACTATTGTAGCGTTGTGGTGAGGCGTACCCTGATCCTCTAGTCTAGCACTGAGGTCTAACTCAAAGTCAGCCCGTTGAGTTTGAATGTCACCTGTGCCCTCTGGCTTCAACAGTTCCAAGTGAAAGGAACTGGATCAGTTTTCGTCGTTCTCCTGGCAGGAGCGGACTTAGGGTCAAAAATGATCTGCAAGTCACGGTGTAGCTCAGCGGAGCTGCGGAAGGATGGTTGTGATGGGACAGGGAGAATAATGCCATGTATCAACTGTAGAGGCAGTGGAGAAGAAAGTGTATTATGCGCTCCCAAGCTGAACCAAGACTCTTGCATTTGGTACCAATGATAGGATAATTTACATTGATAGGATAAATGCACAGATTCTTTTACCCAGAGTAGAGGAATCGAGAACCAGAGGACATAGGTCATAAGATCAGAAGTTCATAAGTGGCAGGAGCAGAATTAGGCCAATCAAGTCTGCTCCACCATTCAATCATGGCTGGAAGAAAGAACTGCAGATGCTGGTTTAAATCAAAGGTAGACACAAAATGTTGGAATAACTCAGGATCTCTGGAGCCTGAAGAAGGGTCTCGACCTGAAATTTTGCCCACTCATTCAATCATGGCTGATCAATATTTCCCTCCTAACCCCATTCTCCTCTGCGATGTAAAGCGCCTTGAGTATTCTAGAAAGGCGCTATATAAATCCCATCCATTATTATTATTATTATTATTCTCCTGCCTTCTCCCCATAACCTCTGACAACTGTACTAATCAAGAATCTATCTATCTCTGCCTTAAAAATATCCATTGATGGCCTCCACAGCCATCTGTGGCAAAGAATTCAACAGATTCACCAGCCTCTAACCAAAGAAATTCCTCCTCACCTCCTTCCTAAAGGAACGTCCTGTAAGGTGAGGGGAGAAAGAAAGGAACCCGAGGAGCAAATTTTAAATAAAAGAATGGTATAAAGAATGAGTTCCTTGAGGCAGGTACTATCACAACGTTCAAGAAACGTTTAGTCAGGTACATGGATAGGATAGGATTAGAGAGATACTAGACTAAGCGCAGACCCGTTGGGTCTGCTTCCCCAATGCAAGATTCCACCACTCACCCGTTCCCCCAACGCAATATTCCACCACTCATGCATAGCCCCCAACGGCGCAGACACAGTTCATTTCCACATCCCCAGCACCCTCCCTGTCCTCTACACCCTCCCTCTTCTTTCCCTCCTCCTCCCCTCCCCAATCCCTCCCTCACCTCTCCCTCATTTCCCCTACCCTCAGTCACTCCCTCCCTTCCTCCCACCATAACTCCTCTCCACTCCCTAATCCTCCTATCCCTCTATCCCCCTCTCCTCTCCTCACCTCCCCCTATACCCCCACTATCCCTCCTGACCTCCCCCACTGCCTTCCTCTCCTCTAATCCCCACTCCCTACCTCCCCACCCCTTCTATTCCCCCTCCTCCCCCGCTCTCCCACCTCACCCCCACTTTCCCCCCTCTCCGTCCCTACCCCCTCCTCTCTCTCAATACCCCCACTCTCCCCGCTCACCTCCCCAGGATCTTTCTCCTCCCCTCCTCCCATCCCACAATCCCTCCCTCACCTCCCCCTCCTTTCCCCTACCGTCAGTCATTCCGTCCCTCCCTCCATAAAAAGCAGCATCTGCAGTTCCTTCCTCCACAGGTTAGCTGTGGTTTAGATCCCGTTGACTTGACGATGGGACTAGTTTGCATTGTGTGTGTGTGAGTTACTCAAACTTCGCGCAAACTGCTCGGCCAACCTGCAACCCAACTCTCCCTCCCTCCCTCTACCCACTCCAGCTCAGCCGCCACTCGGCCCGACTCGTCCGGCCCGACCACACGCTGCTGCCGTTCGGCCCATCCCCGCCCTGCCCACCCGCCTGCCTGCTCGCTACGGCCATCAGGCCGGGCCAGGCCACGGGGTGGGATAGAGTCTGTGTTCGTCTCTGTGGGTACCATGAGTTTTGAAGATTTCCTCCGAGAGGGCCGTGAGGGTGAGTTGCTGCAGCAGTGGCGGTGGCGGAGGAGAAGGATGGTCGCAGCCATTCACCCGGGGGGACGGGTAGACGGGACCGCCATTGCCGCAGAGGGCGGATGGGGGAGAGGAGTGAGTGAGTGAGGGAGGGAGAGGCCATGGCCTCCACTGAACCACACTGTGGCCGCCGCCGGTGGTGGGGGAGACGGTAGACAAGTTACTGTGAGGAGGGGAAAGAGTAGTTTGGGAGGAGGAAGAGGCCACGGTGCAGAAAGGGGCATCGCTGTCCCAGCCGTGGCATTGCCCAACAGGAGAGGAGACCAATCTGCAGGGCGCTGACTGACAGGAGAAGAGACCAAGCTGCGCATGCATAGTTTTTAAGATTTTTAAACCTTAATAACTTTTAAAATATACCATTACTCGGAACAAAATGTTTTGCACTTGCAGCACATGGGAATGTTGAGTAAGGTGGCAAAAGTTTGTAGCACTATTATGTACCGTTTTTGCGCAAATAGAAAAACCACGCAAACTGGAACAGCACAAGATCAGAGTTTGTTATGTATAGAAGGTGGATGGATGGATGGATGGATGGATGGATGGATGGATGGATGGATGGATGGATGGATGGATGGATGGATGGATGGATGGATGGATGGATAAATAGATAGACAAGACCAAGCGCAGGCAGGTGGGACTAGTGTTGATGGGACATGTTGGTTGGTGTGGACAAGTTGGTCCAAAGGGTCTGTTTCCACGCTGTAAGGCTCTATGTTCTATGACCATCGAAACAATTAATAATATTGACATTTTATATTTATGCCACACTTTTTATCTTCAAGGAGTATAAATCAAATGAACCTTAGATACAAAAGTTTGATTCAAAGCTTTGGTTGTATTGAGAGATGTGAAGGCTGATCAGCACCCTGCAACTGATAGCATGTTTGGGACTATAGAGTGAGCTGCTGGTGAAGGTAGTTGAGTCACTTGCATTTGAGTCACAACATTTAAAAGACATCTGGACAGGTATGTGGATAAGAATGATTCCAGGAATGAGTGGGTTAGCAAATGATGAGTGTTTGACAGCACTGGGCCTCTATTCGCTGGAGTTTAGAAGGTTGAGGGGGGACCTCATTGAAACTTAACTGGTGGGAGAGTCTAGGACCAGAGGTCAGCCTCAGAATTAAAGGAACTTCTTTAGTCAGAGTGGTTAACCTGTGGAACTCACTGCCACAGAGGGTTGTGGAGGTCAAGTCAGTGGATATTTTTAAGGCAGAGATTAGAACGGGTGTCAAGGGTTAGGGGGAGAAGGCAGGAAAATGAGATTAGGAGGCAGAGATCAGCCATGATTGAAAGGCAGAGTAGACTCGATGAGCCAAATGGCCTAATTCTACTCCTATAACTTGTGAACATGTGAACTGGTGGATAGGAAAGATTCAGAGGATTGTGGGCCAAACACATGCAGGTGGAACTAGTGTAGATGGGGCATCTTGGTCGGCATGGACAAGTGTGGCCGAAAGCCCTGTTTCCATGCTGATCGACTCCGTGACTTTATCTGTACACTTTGGACGGCTCGATTGTAATCATGTGTTGTCTTTCCCCTGACTGGTTAGCATGCAACAAAATCTTATTACTGTACCTCGGTACACGTGACAATAAACTAAACTCAAACTTAGATTTCATATTCACAGCTTTGTTGAGTTTGAGCTTTGAGGATTTTTTGTGCGGTCACGGTGGCGCAGAGGTAGAGTTCCTGCCTTACAACGAATGCAGCGCCGGAGAGCCGGGTTCATTCCCGATTACGGGTGCTGTCTGTAAGGAGTTTGTACGTTCTCCCCGTGACCTGTGTGGGTTTTCTCCGAGATCTTCGCTTTCCTCCCACATTCTAAAGACGTACAGGTTTATAGGTTAACTGGCGCGATAAATGCAAAAATTGTCCCTAGTGGGTGTAGGATAGTGTTAATGTGCGGGGATCACTGGTCGGTGCGGACCCGCTGGGCCGAAGGGCCTTTTTCCGTGCTATATCTCTAAACTAAACTAAACTAAAAAAAAATTAATAAAAAGCTTTTATTTAAAACAGAGTTATCTTGTTGATGAATTGTTCCTAAAGTGGAGGAGGTGAGCGGTGAAAGTATTATTACGCAGAGTAGTTGGTGCCTGGAATGTGCTGCCAGGGGTGGTGATGGAGGCAGATATGATAGTGGAGCTTAAGAGGCTTTTAGATCGGCCCACGGATATGCAGGGAATGGAGGGATATGGATCACGTGCACGCAGAGATTAGTTGGCATTACGTTTAACACAGATATTGTGGGCTGTTTTTTCTTGTGCTCATTTGTTCCATGTGTTAGAATACTGTGATTTGTTTTAGCTTTAGAGGTTAATTTTAGAGATACAGCATGGAAACAGGCCCTTCAGCCGGCTGAGTCTGCGCTGACCAGCGAATGCCCGTACACAATTTTCAGAAGCTAATTAACCTACAAACCTACACGTCTTCGGAGTGTGGGAGGAAAGCGGAGCACCCGGGGAAATCCACACGATCACAGGGAGAACGTACAAACTCTGTACAGACAGCACCCGTAGTCAGGATCACACCCAGGTCTCTGGCGCTGTGAGGCGGCAACTCTACCGCTGCGCCACACGGTTGCATTCTGTTCCTGGACAATGAGAAATCCCAAAAATAAGTTTGGCACCACCTGAATGACAGTCTCTACTTCCGCCACACTGCAGGCAATGGCGGCACAGTGGCGCAGTGGTAGAGTTGCTGCCTTACAGCGCCAAAGACCTAGGTTTGATCGGGTTACGGAGTTGGTACATTCTCCCTGTCACCGCATGAGTTTTCTACAGGATCTCCGGTTTTCTCCAAAGACGTACAGGTTTGTAGGTGAATGAGCTTCGGTAATATTGGAAACTGTCCTATTGTCGAATAGTGCTAGTGTGCGGGGATCGCTGGTCGGCATGGACTCGTTGGGCCGAAGGGCCTGTTACCGCGCTGTATCTAAACTAAACTGTTAATTCATGCATTGCACATATTTCAGTAATATGCGCAAAGTTAATTTGCTGACTGCAAATGCACAGTTGCACAGATACAACTCGACGAATGCTCATAAGAATCAAGAATAATTAAGTCGCGATATCCATATATTTCACAAATTATTCACACGCACCAGGTTAGTAAAGGGGAAACTGGTGTTAATGCTGAAAGAGCAGATTCAAGTTCAGAGATGAGCAATTTAAAGATAAAGAGGAGATGAGAACGACTTAAAATACTGAACGAGAACCATTGGCCCTTTAAAAATAGATCAATAGGAAAGAAACACTCCAGGCAAAGGAGGCATAAAAAGAGATTGCTCCAATTTTAAACTTGGAAGTTAAAAGAAGCTGGAACAGTGTTGGGAAATGAAGCCATCACATTAATCAGGTACCAAGGAGAAAGAGGCAAACATACTGCCCTCACCCAAGGCCAGGGGAGGTGATCCAACTTTCCCAGCTTGACTAACACAGCGTTATCATCCAAATTACCCCGACCCCCAACAGGAAAGGGTTAAACGATGATACCATATAAAATACAAATGAAGAACCTATTAAAATTAATTGTGTCGGAAGGAACTGCAGATGCTGGTTGAAACCGAAGATGGACACAAAAAGCTGGAGTAACTCAGCGGGAGAGAAGGAATGGTTGATGTTTTGGGTCAGGTCTGAAGAAGAGGTCTCGATCTGAAACGACACCCATTAAAATTAATTTATGCTTTGAGCAGCTCAAGAATACACACATTTCTTTCACAACCAGGGCTATGAGAACGGTGGCTAAGTGGTAGAGCTGCTGCCTTACTGAGCCAGAGACCCGGGTTCGATTTTCAAACCAAGTCGTGATGCAACTTGACAATATGTTTCATATGGTGCATCTCGAGTTATTAGTGAGAGTCATTGGTGACATGCTGAACCTCCTCAGTCTCCTTCCTAATAGGGGCGGCGCGGTGGTCCTGCGGTAGAGTTGCTGCCTAACAGTACCCGAGACCCAGGTTCGATCCTGACTACAGGTGCTCTCTGTGCAGACTTTGTCCGTTCTCCCCGTGACCTGCGTGGGTTTTCTCCGGGATCTCAGGTTTCCTCCCACCCTCCAAAGATGTACAAGTTTGTAGGTTGATTGGCTTTGGTAAAAATTGTTAATTGTCCGTCGTGTGTAGGATAGTGCTAGTGTACGTAGATAGCTAGTCGGCGCCGACTGGGTGGGGTGAAGGACCTGTTTCCACGCTGCATCTCTAAACTAAATTAAATTAAATTTCTTCATCACACATCTAGATTAATAAGTTGCTTTCATCATTATGCCTTATCTAGTCAATGATCACTTGTTTATAGTCTAGATCCATTGACTATTGATAATTAGGTAAGTTGTGCATTTTTTTTACAGTTTGTGTTTGTAATATCTTAATACGTGCTGCTTAGCTTTAGAGATACAGTGCAGAAACAGGCCCTCTCTCTCTAGCAATGTTACAAAATGTTGAGATTTTAAAAATCAAGTCTGTAATTTATCCCATCAGATAAAGCATAAAAAGAAGTTTCATTTGACAACTAATTCACTTTCATATCTTCAGTATTAAAAACGTTATGGCCATTTTCATACTCGGAAATTAGCATCTTGTTCCCTATTGCTTTTCCATTGATTTAACACAAATGCTGTGATCGAGGACAGTCAAAAGCCCATAACTTTCTTAAAAATTAAGAGAACTGAAAGAAATGTTCAGTTATTGTAGATTGAAGCATTCTGAAACAAATATGAAACAATCTTACTTAGATGACGAAATTAAAGCATATAATTAGTTAGTTATCTAATTGTAGCTAATTACAAAATTCAATTACTAGATCTAAACATCTATCAATTTCTTAAGAATAGATGAACATTTTTAAATAGCCTAAGTGTCCAAATAACATTCATACAAGAATTCACAATATAGCATAATTTTTAAATCTCATTGTCATGGATTTATAGGCCAAATGGAAAGAATTTAATGTTTAATACCTGTAATTAATGGCCATTTAAATCATCTTGCGAGTGGGTTTTTCTGGAACGCGATCATTTGGAACGTTAAGGTTGCAGTGAATTTAAACCCCATATCGGCAGGAAAAATACTGCCAGTTCGTATGGGGGAAAAAATCACCGCTTCGCAACGTAAAATGTGAATTAAAGGCATCTTAAGGAGCACTTTTATACATAAAATAAACGGCTTTCCTTTACCTGTCCCGTACGTGAAATCTATCCCCGTTCTCGGCGTTGACGGCTTTAGAAGCTGATTTAAAAATTACTCCAGCGATGAACTTGTCGGGCGATTAAAAAAAAAAAATACACAGAACGGCCGTCGGAACAATTCTTCAGCAAAAGCTTGCACTCCAACGTAATATAATCAGGTAGGAAGAAAATGCGTTTTAACACCGCCCCCCCCTCAAAGGCGCCAAAATCTCGCACACGGCCAGTGTCAGAATTGCAGCACCGCTGAAGGTAAGTATTGTAACATACCTATTTGGTCCAACGAATCCACGCTGACCATTGGTCACCCGTATACTAGTCCGATGTTATCTCACCTTCACATCCTACACGCTAGGTGCACTTTACTGAAGTCAATTAATCTACAAACCTGTGCGTCTTTGGAATGTGGGAGGAAACCGGAGCTCCCGGGCAAAGCCCATGTGGCCACAGGGAAAACGTACAAACTCCACACAGACAGCGCCCGTAGTCAGGACCGAACCGGATCTGTAGCAGAGTGACGCAGAAACTCTACTGCTATGCCTCTGTGCATGCCATGTACTCTGTCATAAAGTCATGCAGCACATAAACAGGCCCTTCACTCCAGCTTCCCCATGCCAACCAGGGTAAACCATTTACACTAGTCACAAATGCCCGCTTTTGACCCATATTCCTCTAAACTTTCTCTTGCAGCTAATACCCTGTACCAGCGGACTTGGAGCGCCATTTCCTGGCGGGGACCGCCCAGCACCTCGGCTTCGGTGGCGGCACAGCGCTGGAGCGCTATCGCGGAGCGGGCGATGCCTTGCCTGGGTCGCCGCGCTGGATCGCCGCGCTGGAGCTCCGGTGAGCTGTGACCGCCGAGATCAACACCTCCGGGCTGCGGGTCTGCGGAGTGGAGCGGCGGCGCCGACTTTAACATCGGGAGCCTGGAAGCTCCAAATCGGCGCGGCCATGTCGGCTTCGGAAGCCGCGGTCCCCAGTACGGAAGCGGCCGTTCCAGGTGACCCAGCCGCTGAGAGGACTCTCCCGACGCCGAGGCAACACCACCCGGCCAGAACGGCCAGGAACATCGGGCCTACGTAGAGGCAATAGCGGTGACCTCAATAGGCCTGACTTTGGGAGAACTGGGGATGGGGACTGGACATTGTGCCTTCCCCCACAGTGGTAACCATTGTGGGGGGATGATTTTTTGTGTGTAATGTGAATATGTTAGTTTGTGTCTAAGATGGCTGTCGGAAGGGAGAGTGGACGCTGGCGCGGTTTAGCTGCCGCTGCTCTCTCTTCACATTGTGTTTTTGATTTTTTGTCTTTGGAGCGAATTCTGTCTTTATTTTGTGTATTGGTGATGTCCTTATTATTTATTTTACTCCGACTATATGTTTTTTCTCTCTTGTTAATTTTCTGTAAGGTGTCCTTGAGACTTTGAAAGGTGCCCGCAAATAAAATTTATTATTATTATTATTACCCCCTAATCCAGGCATTTTGGTAAAGCTCCTGCACCAGTTCCAAAGCCTACACACCTTTGCTGTAATAGGAATACAACCAATATGTTTTAACCTAATCAGGTCAGAATAGTTTGGCATGGTGGTGCAGCAGCAGAGATGATGCCTTACAGTGCCAGAGACCCAGGTTCAATCCTGACTACGGGTATTGTCATAGAAACATAGAAACATAGAAAATAGGTGCAGGAGTAGGCCATTCGGCCCTTCGCGCCTGCACCGCCATTCAATATGATCATGGCTGATCATCCAACTCAGTATCCTGTACCTGCCTTCTCTCCATACCCCCTGATCCCTTTAGCCACAAGGGCCACATCTAACTCCCTCTTAAATATAGCCAATGAACTGGCCTCAACTACCTTTTGTGGCAGAGATCTCGGTCCTAAAAGATTCCCCCCTTATCCTTAAACTGTGACCCCTTGTTCTGGACTTCCTGCATCTAGCCTGTCCAACCCCTTAAGAATTTTGTCTGTACGGAGTCTCTGTCTGTACGGGGTCTCTGTCTGTACGGAGTTTGTACGTCTGCCCATGACCTGCATGGGTTTTCTCCGGGTGCTCCAGTTTCCTGGCACATGCCAAAGATATACAGGTTTGTAGGCAAATTGGCTTATTGAAATTGGAAATTGTCCCTAGTATGTGTAGGATTGTGTTAGTGTGTGGGAATTGCTGGTCGGCGCGGACTCAGTGGGCCGAAGGGCCTTTTTCTGCGCTGTATCTCTAAATTAAACTAAACCTAACTAATGATAGACACAAAAAGCTGGAGTAACTCAGCGGGCCAGACAGCATCTCTGGAGAAAAGGAATAGGTGAAGTTTCAGGTCGAGACACTTCTTCAGACAGAGTCGGGGGAGAAGGAAATGAGAGATCCAGACGGTGATGCAGAGAAACTAAATCCTTGCTGTAATAGTGACAGTCAATATGTTTTAACTTAATCAGGTCAGAATAAGTAAAACAAGAATTGAAGGCCCAATGATCAATTTAAAATCCAGGTAAGATAAATTAATCTACATGAAACATAAAATTAACCTTTTGTGAGAAACATTACTAACTATATGAAGACTCCAGGCATGAAGTGTTTATGAATCACTGAAATAACGAACTTGCTTTTCTGCTTTGATATTCTAATTACTTATATAATGAAATGCCGACTTCATCAATTATCCCATTAAAATATTTTGGCTATGAAGTGATAAATATCGCTGACGGTGTTTTCAAATATTTTGCATACAGCTGGAGGTTATTGTTGGAAGTCCTAAATATATATGTAAAATAAGATAAGTAATGTGTGGCACGGTATACTGGGCTGGTATGAATATAACAAGAGTCAAGAGTGTTTTATATGTCATATATATACAGACAATGATATTCTTACTTGCAGCAGCACAACCGAATATGTAAACATAGTACTCTGTAAACAATAAAATAAGTGAAAGTTCATATATATAGGTCCCAAGTTCGCACGGTCCCCCAACGCAATATTCCACCTCTCCACCAATTCCAATATTGGTGGCCAGTGGGGGTGGGGGGGGGGGGGGGGGGGGGCTTTCTGGAGAGCTAGCATGGGTGTTGTGGGCTGAAGGGACTGGTTTCCAGAGGGCTAGTATGGAGATTGTGAGCCGAATGGATTCTTGGGCTTGCAGCTCAGTCACTCAGGCCTGGTGGGCTGGCAGCTCAGTCACTCAGGTCTGGTGGGCTGTCAGAAATTCTGCCCAAAACAAATGAGAGACTCTGTGAGAGAGAAGGGGGAGAGGGTGGAGAATCAATTTTAGACAATTTTCATCTTTTTCTACAGATCACAGCAATGAAGGAGGAAAGTCCTGGAAAGGCCTGGAAAGGCCTGGATCTCACAGGTAACCAATGACGGGTGGGAGAAAAATACTGGGGTGAAGTTCAATACTTACAGGGGAAATATGTACTGATGGGCCGAAGGGACTCCGTCTGGGCTAGTACATGCCTGATGGGCCGAAGGGACTTAAAAAAAGAGTGAAATCTCAATGAAAGGCGCTGTTTTGTGGACTTTTCCTGGCCTAGCATGGACCTTTTGGGCCAAAATGCTCCTCCTGGGCTAATACCGGCATTTTGGGCAAAAGGGACTGGTTTCTGGGCTAACAGGGGCCTTCTGGGCCGAAATGAGTGGTTTCAAGTAGGCCAAAGGAGGGCTGGCAGTTCACCCGCTCACTCACGGCTGGTGAGCTGGCAGTTCACTCACTCACGACTGGTGGGCTGGCAGTTCACTCACTCACGGCTGGTGGGCTGGCAGTTCACTCACTCAGGCTGATGGGCTGGCAGTTCACTCACTCATGGCTAGTGGGCTGGCAGTTAACTGACTCACGGCTGTTGGGCTGGCAGTTGACTCACGACTGGTGGGCTGGCAGTTGATTGACACACGGCTGGTGGGCTGGCAGTTCACTCACAGCTTTTCCTTGAAATTCCATTTCAAGCAGAGTGCTGACCACCAAATTCATTTCATACCATTTCAAGCAGAGTGCAGGCCACCAAATTCAAATGCCATTTCATGCCATTTCAAGCAGAGTGCAGGCCACCAAATTCAAATGCAATTTCATGCCATTTCAAGCAGCGTGCAGGCCATCAAATTCAAATGTAATTTCATACCATTTCAAGCAGAGTGCAGTCCACCAAATTCAAATGCAATTTCATACCATTTCAAGCAGAGTGCAGGCCACCGAATTCAAATGCAATTACATACCATTTGGGCTTTATACTCCTGCCCCCCCCCCCCCCCCCCCCCCCCCCCCCACCTCCGGAAGGGGCGTTACTTTCATCATGGTGATTGAGAGACGAGAGGACCAATCAGCTGATGTCAAGATCTTTTAAACATTCATAACTTTATTATTTTTCATCGGTCGGAAAAATCCTCGGGGCTGCCTCAGGGGAGGAGGACCCTGAGTAAGATGGCCAAAAATCAGTGATACATGGTAACGTTTTTTTCTAAAATCAATATACAGCGCAGGCAGGAAGTGGTCAAGATGAGACTTTTAGTTATATAGATATATATACATACTAGACTAAGTGGGACCCGTTGGGTCCCAGCATCACACGGGAGGGCTGGTCCTCCAATGCAATATTCTACCTCTCCACCAATTTCAATTGTGGTGGCAAGTGGGGGGGGGGACTGGTTTCCAGAGGGCTAGTATGGACATTGTGGGCCGAATGGATTCTTGGGCTGGCGGCTCAGTCACTCATGCCTGTTGTACTGGCAGCTCACTCACTCACAGTTGGTGGGCTGGCAGTTGACTCACAGCTATTTCTTGAAATTCCATTTCAAGCAGGGTGCAAGGCCAATAAAGACAGTGAGTCGTGACCTGTCCATCCTCCATCTTACAGAGGCTGAGCCACGCCCACACTTCTGGGTTTTATAGTCCCCCCTCCTCCCACCAGAAGGGGCGTGGCCTTCATGGCATGATTGACAGGAGAGAGAAACTCAACATTTTTTAAACACTAATAACTCTTTTATTTTTCATTGATGGGAACAATCCTCGGCATCTGGTGAGCGGAGAGGGAGTAAGATGGCCAAAAATCACAGCCGTACGTTGTAGTGTTTTTTCTCAAATCAATAGAAAGCGCAAACAGGAAGTAGTCAAGATTAGACTTTTAATTATATAGAAGGCAAGGCAACTTTAATTAGGCAAGGCTACTTTAATTTGACAAGGCAACTTTAAGTAGGCAAGGCAACTTTAATTAGGCAACACAGCTTTAGCATTTCCAAACCAAAGGCAACACAGCTTTAGCATTTCCAAACTATATTTTCAAGCCACATTAAGGGCACTGACAGGTCAGTAAAACCACTCACAGTTTAGTAGACATGTGTTTAGTGTTATTCACACCTCAGACAGAGACGTGACCCTCTCGCTCCCCCATGTTGCAGAGACTGACTGAGGCACTCAACACTTGCGGGTTTCATAGTCCCTCCAGAAAGGGCGTGGCCTTCAGGAGAGAGAACATTTTTTAAACACAAATAACTCTTTTATTTTTAATCGATGGGAAATATCCTCTTGTTCTGCGCAGCGGAGGGGGACTCTGAGTAAGATGGACAAAAGTCACAGCAGTAAGTGGCAGCGTTTTTTCTAAAATCAATATAAAGAACAACATCAAGATCAGACTTTTAGTAATATAGATAGAAATACATATATACCTACATACATAGAAACATAGAAAATAGGTGCAGGAGTAGGCCATTCGGCCCTTCGAGCCAGCACCGCTATTCAATGGGATCATGGCTGATCATCCACAATAAATACCCCATTCCTGCCTTCTCCCCATATCCCTTGATTCTGTTAACCCTAAGAGCTCTATCTAATTCTCTTTTGAATGCATTAAGTTGAATTGAATGCTCCACCGCCTTCTGAGGCAGTGAATTCCACAAATTCACAACTCTCTGGGTGAAAAAGGTTTTCCTCATCTCAGTTCTAAATGGCCTACCCCTTATTATTAATCTGTGGCCCCTGGTTCTGGACTCCCCCAACATCTGGAACATGTTTCCTGCATCTAGCCTGTCCAATCCCTTAATAATTTTATATGTTTCTATAAGATACCCTTTCATCCTTCTAAATTCTAGTGAATACAAGCCCAGTCATTCCATTCTTTCATCATAGGTCAGTCCCACCATCCCAGGAATTAACTTCATGAACCTGCGCTACACTCCCTCAATAGCAAGAATGTCCTTCCCCAAATTAGGAGACCAAAACTGCACCAAATATTCCAGGTGTGGTCTCACCAGGGCCCTGTACAACTGCAGAAGGACCTTTTTGCTCGTATATTCAAATATACATTATGACGGCCAACATGCCATTAGCTTTCTTCACTGCCTGTTGTACCTGCATGTTTACTTTCTGTGACTGGACACCCAGGTCTCATTGCGCCTCCACTTTTTTTATTCTGACACCATTCAGATAATTCTTGTTCTTGCCACCAAAGTGGGTAACCTCACATTTATCCACATATACTGCATCTGCCCACTCACCCAACCTATCCAAGCCACCCTGCATGCTCATAGCACCATCTTCACAGTTCACGCTGCCACCCAGCTTTGTGTCATCTGTAAATTTGCTAATGTTACTTTTAATTCCTTCATCTAAATCGTTAATATATATTATAAATAGCTACGATCCCAGCACCCCAATAGTCACTGCCTGCCATCCTGAAGGGACCTGTTAATTCCTGCTCTTTGTTTCCTGTCTGCCAACCAGTTTTCTAACCATGTCAATACCTACCCCCAATACCATGTGGTCTAATTTTGTCCACTAACCTCCAGTGTGGGACATTATCAAAGGCTTTCTGAAAGTCCAGATACATACATACAAACACATATGGTTGTGGCCCATCGGTAACGGAAATGGCGGGTTGTGCAGTCTCAATTCTAGTGAGTTCTGACATGATACACGAGTCCAATTCATGAAGCGCACACTCGAGGGCAGTGCGGGGAGTTGAAGGTCATCGCTGGCGGGTTCTGGGCGACAGTCTTTCTCCTCTCCCTGGCTTTGGTAAGTCACTCTAGGCGGCGCTCCTCGAAGCTGCCGGCTGTTCTTCGCGCTACTGCTCGCCAGCATGTTCTGTTGCTGGCCCAGGCCTCCAGTTGCTTGGGCGCAAGACCACAATAGTGGAGATCAGCCTTGACGCAACCTTTAAACCGCTTCCTGGGATGCCCACGGTTCCTTTGTCCCCGGGAGAGCACGCCGTAGAAGACCTGTCGAGGCATGTGGGTTTCATCCATCCCAGTCCATCGGAGCTGTGCTTTGATGATTATTGCCTCGATACTTGTGCAGCTGGATCTGTCCAATACTTCTAGGTTGGGCACTTTGTCCTGTCAGCGAATGCCCATGATGGACCATAACGAGCACATATGGAACTTCCCGTTGACAGATGTGATTCCTATACAAGGTCCACGTTTCACAGCCATAGAGCTGGCTGGAAAGCACAACTGCTTTGTAGACTTTGTTTAATTGACAGCTTGATGTTGCGGTGGTTCAATACTCGTGTACGCAGTCGTCAAAGTGCTTGACTGGCTTTGCTGATTCTCGTTGAGATTTGAAGGAGTCAGTGGTTTTCAGCAGTGTGCTGTCAATGTGGACACTTGGGGGCGTTGCTGCAGAGTCTGGAGCCGGCTTGTGGATGACTTCCGTTTAACTGATGCTGATTGTGGGACCAAGAGCCTGTGCTGCTTCTGCAAATTTGGTCACAATGAACTGGAGGTCAGACGCTTCGTGAACCATGAGGCCGTAGTCATCCGCAAAAAGAACTTCGAGAATGAGCAGTTCATGCGTCTTGGTTTTAACGTTCAGTCGTCGAAGGTCAAAAAGAGATCTGTCCACATGGTACTTCAGGTACACGCCACGGTCGAGGTCCTGGAGTGCGTGATTCAGGACGCAGCCGATGAAGAGGTTGAAGAGTACAGGGGCCAGATGTTTTGCCGTTGACCAGAACTGTCCTGTAATGTGTGAACTTTCTTGGGCTTGTGAAGTTTTAACCACAGAGCCTCCCGGTTGACTGTGTCAAGTCGATGAAGACTGCGTAAAGTCCATCTTCTGCTCGATGCATTTTTCCTATATCTGTCTCACCATGAAGATCATATCAGCAGTGTTGCGACCAGGTCTGAAACCACACTGAGACTCCGGCAAGCTTGCTTCCGCGACCTCATTGATTAGGCGGTTGAGGATGATACGGGCCAGTATCTTTCCAGCAACGTACAACAAGGAGATGCCTCGGTAGTTGCCACAGTCAGCTTTGTTACCTTTGTTTTTGAACAAGGGGACAACAGTGGCGTCCCTGAGTTCATCGGGCATGCTTTCTGTCTCCTAGATGCTGGACAAGATGTTGTGGAAGGCGTCTAGTGTCTCAGGACCTGCTGCCTTGTAGAGTTCAGTAGGGATTCCGTCCATGCCTGATGCCTTGCCTGTGCTGGATTGACTGATGTCCTTCTTGATCTCTTCCAAACATGGGTGGAGGTCAAGATCGTCAAGTGTTGGCTTTTGTGGGATCTGGCCGAGAGCGACTGGGTCAACAGCAGAGGGTCTATTGAGGAGGTCGACGAAGTATTCTCTCCATGCTGTCTGAGATGCTGCTTTTATCCTTGAGCAGGGTTTTGATGTCAGCTGACCATACACAGCCTTGATCAAGCTGAAAAACTGCTCAGAGTTGTTCAAGTCTGCGTCATGTTGAACTTTGTCAGCTATACTCGCCCACCAGCTGTCTTGGATCTCGTATCTCCTTCTGTGCCTTGCTCTGCAGGTGTTTGAAGTGGTTCTTTTTGGAGAAGGAGGATACGTCGTTCTGCCACTCGATGAATGCCTTGTGTTTCTGATTGTTTACATCAAACCAGTCCAAGTGTACTCGCTGCTTGCGTCCAAGCACTTCCTTAGCTGACAGTCATCAGCTCTTTGAACTGGTTCCACTTTTGTATACATACATACACACACACAAAATAAACAAACAAACAATAATTATGCAAAAGACAAAACCAATTACCCCAAGTCTATGCAGCTGAGAGCTTATTTGGAGGTTGTAGTGTTTAATAGCCTGACGGCTGTTGGGAAGAAGCTGTTCCTGAGCCTGAATGTTACAGTTTTCAGGCTCCTGTATCTTCAGAGTGAGATGAGAGTGGGGCCAGGGTGGTGTGGGCCTCTGATGATGCTGGCTGCCTTTTTGAAACAGCGACTCCTGTAAATCCCTTTGATGGTGGGGAGGTCAGAACCCGTGATGGACTAGGCAGTGTTCACCACTTCCCATGTTATGCATCCATATCTTCTGCTTGACAGGTGTTGGTGGAGTGGGCCGCTGGAGGCCTTGCAGCAGCCAGGGGCTCGAGGGGATCAGACGACTTCAAGAGGCAGAGCACCAGATCAGATGCGGACTGCAGCGGCTCAGAGCAGCGGCAGAAGACACCTACTGCAACAACAATTTCACTGGTATATGTGACAATTAATTATTGTCATGTGAAACCGAGGTGCAGTGAAAAGCTTTTTTTGCGTGCTAACCAGTCAGCGAAAAGACAATACATGTCTTGTTTCCGTGCTGTAATTGTTATATGGTTATATGGTTACATGATTACAATTGAGCCATCCACAGTGTACAGATACATGATAAAGGGAATAACATTTAGTTCAAGATAAAGTTCAGTAAAGTCTGATTAAAGATAGCCCAAGGGCCTCCAGTGAGGGTCTCCAGTGAGGTAGGAAGTAGCCTGGGACCGCCCTCTAGTAGTGGTAGAATGGTTCAGTTGCCTGATATCAACTGGGAAGAAACTGTCCCTAAATCTGGAGATGTTCATTATCATACTTCTGTATCTCTTGCCTGATGGGAGAGGGGAGATGAGAGAGTGGCCAGGGTGCGTCCTTGATTATACGAGACAGTGTGAGGTGTAAATGACGTCAATGTTGGTTGGTTTGAGTGATGCTCTGGTCTGCGTCCACAATTCTCTGTGATTTCTGGCAACATATCTGGCATAACATTAATATACCATTTACCCAGTCCAAGAATTTCTACTCACCAGTGTACTATGTCAAGTTCACCAGTGTACTATGTCAAGTTCACCAGTGTACTATGAATTTCACCACAACAGTGCACTATGTCCTAGCTTCCTTCTGGTTAATGTTCTAAATTTTAATTATTTCAATTATTATCCAGATGACTGATTTAAGGTATTACTGACGTTTGTAATGCACGCTGCTAACTATAGACAAACATGCTGGTTTATGCATGTGTAACTCATTAAAAAGATCCTACTTTCACGAGGAAACATTTACAGGAAATGAGTTCTCATTTTCGAAGAGGTGTGGATCCATCCAAAAAAATATTGTACTCACTTTGAGAATTACTGATAAAGATTCTGCAGGTAAACGGAAGTACCTTGGACAACTTAATAGTTATCTTTGCCTTGTTCTGATGAAAAGATTCTTTGTGAAGATAAAATTAAATCCTTCGGCGGCCAGCAACTCTCCCTTGATTGAGTAAATGCAGTATCATTTACCACTGAGACAAGGAAATAATGTAAGTCAAAGTAAAGAAGTCCTTATGTGGGAATGATGTGAAATTGTAGGCTAGGAATAATTTAATCAGAGCAAATTTACAAGGGTAGGAAATATAACTTGGAGACGCAAAGATCTGCAGATGCTGGAATATTGCGTAAAACACAAAGTGCTGGAGTAACTCAGCGGGTCAGGCAGCATCTCTGGAGAACATGGATAGGCCATGATTTGGGTCCGGCTGATTGTAGTAGGGGGAAAAGCTGGAAAAGCCTGATAAGTGATAAGTGAAAACAGGGAGGTACAGTGGCGCAAGGCAGCACAGTGTCATAGTGGTAGAGTTGCTGCCTTACAGCGCCAGAGACCAGGTTCGATCCTGACTATGGGTGCTGTCTGTACGGAGTTAGTACATTCTCCCTGTGACAGCATAGTTTTCTCTGGGTGCTCCGGCATCCTCCCACATTCCAAAGATGCCTGGGTCTTCAGGTTAATTGGCTTCTGTAATTTGTCCCTTGTGTATAGGACAGAACTAGTGTGCGGGTGATCACAGAATGGCGGGGACTCGGTGCGCTGAAGTACCAATTTCCACACTGTATCTCTAAACTAAATTGCATCTCTAAACTAAAAGGACACAAAGTGCTGGAGTACCTCAGCGGGTGAGGCAGCATCTCTGGAGTAACATGGATAGGTGATGTTGCGGGTCAGGACCCTTCTACAGATGGGATAGGTGTTCCAGACAAGTGCTAGGTAGATACAGGTGAGGGGCAGATGGGTGGACAAAGGCTAGAGGTGAAAATGAGGCAAAAGGACCCGAAACATCACCCATCTATGTCCTCCAGAGATTCTGCCTGACCCGTCGAGTTACTCCAGCACTTGTGTTCGAGGAAATGTAACTTACTTTAGTTACACTGAAACTCCTGACACGTGCAAGGTGACACATTTTGGGAAGACAGATAAAGATGTGATTCTTCAAATCGCACTGTACCCAGCACATTCTCATGGAAGGACTGAATGAGGTTTAGAGGACCTGGTGGATACCTGGTGCTGGCTCGAAGAGCCGAATGGCCTACTCCTGCACCTATTGTCTATTGACATTTAATTTTCCCCAGTACCTGGTAGAGGCAGACAAAATCAAAATCTTTTAGAAGATCACAGCTTGGTTGGGGAACCATTTCATCCTAGACCGCAAGAAATTGCAGAAAATTGTGGACGCAGCCCAGACCATTACATAAACCAACCTCCCTTCCATTGACTTCATTTACGCTGCCTCGGCAAGGCCAGCAGCATAATTAATGATGATTCTCAACCTGGTCACTCCCTCTTCACCCCTCTCCCATCGGGCAAGAGGCACAGAAGTGAAAACACACACATCCAGATTCAGGGGAAGTTGTTATCAGGCAACTAAATCATCCTACCAACAACAAGAGAGCAGTTCCAAGCTACTATCTACCACATTGTAGATCTTTGGACTATCGGACCAGACTTTATCCTGCACTAAAGGTTATTCAGGTTATTGAGCGTAAGAGCTAACGCTTGGTCTCACCGATGTAGAGCAGCTGACATCTAGAGCAGCGGATGCAATAGATGAATTTGGAGGAGATGCAGGTGAATCTCTGTCGCACCTGGAACGACTGCTTGGGCCCTTGAATGCAGTCGAGGGCGGAGGTAAAGCGACAAGTGTAGCATCTCTTGCGGTTGTAAGGGAAAGTGCCCGGGGAGGGGGTGGTGCGGGGGGAATGGAAGAATTGACCAGGGAGTTACGGAGCGAGCGGTCTTTGCGGAAGGCAGACAGGGGGGGGGGGGGGGGGGGAGATGTGGGGAGTGGTGGGGTCACGTTGGAGGTGGCGAAAATGACGGAGGACTATTTGTTGTATGTGACGGCTAGCGGGGTGAAAGGTGAGGACTAGGGGGATTCTGCCCTTGTTACAAGTGGGAGGATGGGGAGAGAGAGCAGTGTTACAGGGTGTTGAAGATACCCTGGTGAGAGCCTCATCTATAGTAGCGGAGGGGAACCCCCGTTCCCTGAAGAATTAGGACATTTCCGATGCTCTGGTGTGGAACACCTCATCCTTTTTATTTTATTTTTTTTATTTTTATGAAACTACTTTTATTCAAAAAATAAAAATAAACATAGAGTATTAACACAATCAAAGACTGCCTATGTTGACAGTTTACAAACAAACGATCATCAAATTAATATAATGTCAACTCCAACAGCGACCAGCATTCACGGAAGGCCTCCAAAGTCCCCATGGACACCGCGTGTTCCCTCTCCAGGGACAGGCGGGCACGGACGTAGACCCGGAAAAAGCTCAAGCAATTTAAAAAACACTTAAACAAAATTATCAAATTAAAATATTAACATTTTTATCTATAATATATTCAACCTCCTGTGGTGACCAGCGTTCACAGAAGACCTCCACAGTCCCCATGGACACCGCGTGTTCCTTTTCTAGGGACACGCGAGCACGGATGTAACCCCGGAAAAGGGGCAGGCAGGCTGCCTGGACCCGCGAATGGCCATCTTGGCCAGGCCCAGGAGCAGACCGACAGGGAGACCCACTCCTCCCTCCCATCCATCCCCCCTCTGTACCGGGTGCCCATAAATTAATAGTGTTGGACTAAAATGTAGCCAAAACTTGAGGAGCAGCCCTTTCAGATACTCGAACAGTGGCTGCAACCTCTCACACTCTATGTACACATAGAACACGGTCTCTTCCTCACCGCAGAAATGACAAGCAGGGGAAGAGTCCGTGAACCGGCTCAAATACCTATTACATGCCACGGCTTTGTGCAACACCTCATCCTGGGAGCAGATGCGGCGTAGACGGAGGAATTGGGAGTAGGGGATGGAGTCCTTACAGGAAGCAGGGTGGGAAGATGAGTAGTCTAGATAGCCATGGGAGTCAGTGGGTTTATTGTCTATGTCGGTCAGAAGTCTATCACCTGCGATGGAGATAGTGAGGTCAAGAAATGGTAGGGAAGTGTCGGAAAATAATCATGCAGGTACAGCAGGCAGTGAAGAAAGCGAATGGCATGTTGGCCTTCATAACAAGAGGAGTTGAGTATAGGAGCAAAGAGGTCCTTCTGCAGTTGTATATGGCCTAGTGAGACCACACCTGGAGTATTGTGTCCACTTTTGGTCCCCTAATTTGAGGAAGGACATTCTTGCTATTGAGGGAGCGCAGCGTAGGGTTACAAGGTTAATTACCGGGATGGCGGGACTGTCATATGCTGAGAGAATGGAGCGGATAGGCTTACATAGAAACATAGAAATTAGGTGCAGGAGTAGGCCATTCGGCCTTTCGAGCCTGCACCGCCATTCAATATGATCATGGCTGATCATCCAACTCAGTATCCCGTACCTGCCTTCTCTCCATACCCTCTGATCCCCTTAGCCACAAGGGCCACATCTAACTCCCTCTTAAATATAGCCAATGAACTGGCCTCGACTACCCTCTGTGGCAGAGAGTTCCAGAGATTCACCACTCTCTTCTCATCTCGGTTTTAAAGGATTTCCCCCTTATCCTTAAGCTGTGACCCCTTGTCCTGGACTTCCCCAATCTTCCTGCATCTAGCCTGTCCAACCCCTTAAGAATTTTGTAAGTTTCTATAAGATCCCCTCTCAATCTCCTAAATTCTAGAGAGTATAAACCAAGTCTATCCAGTCTTTCTTCATAAGACAGTCCTGACATCCCAGGAATCAGTCTGGTGAACCTTCTCTGCACTCCCTCTATGGCAATAATGTCCTTCCTCAGATTTGGAGACCAAAACTGTATACAATAGGCTTGTATACTTTGGAGTTTAGAAGGATGAGAGGGTATCTTATTGAAACGTGTAATATTATTAAGGGTTTGGACACGCTAGAATAAGGAAACATGTTTCTAATGTTGGGGGAGTCCAGAACCAGGGGCCACAGGTTAAGAATAAGGGGTAAGCCATTTAGAATGGAGACGAGGAAACACTTTTTCACACAGAGAGTTGTGAGTCTGTGGTATTCTCTGCCTTAGTTCTCTGGATACTTTCAAGAGAGAGCTAGATAGGGCTAGATAGGGCTCTTAAAAATAGTGGAGTCAGGGGATATGGGGAGAAGGCGGGAACCGGGTACTGATTGGGGATGATCAGCCATAATCATATTGAATGGCGGTGCTGGCTCGAGGGGCTGAATGGCCTATCCAACACCTATAGTCTATTGATATTGTGTATTGTTATTCCCTTAATCCTATATCTGTACATTGTGGATGGCTCAATTGTAATCATGTATAGTCTTTCCGCTGACTGGTTAGCACAAACAAAAGCTTTTCACGTGACAACAAACTAAACTCAACAAAACTCAACTCAACTCAAGATCCACAAAGGCGGAATATAATAGAACGCTCTCCACATTTTTGTTGGATTTGATGAACGGAGAAGATGGTTATTAGGAACAGAAGTCTTTTTTTAACATTCATCCACTTGCAAAGATGTGATACACACAATAAATAATAGGGCACTGAGGAATGCTAATGAACAAAGCTGCTGAACCTTTGGGAATTCTGTACGATTTTTCCAGATTGTATACTAAACAAAGAATTTCACTGTACCTAGGTAATACAATAAAATATAATTGACCATTGAATCATTGAACTGAATCAAATCTCTAGTCCCCGGAAGTGGCGGCGCTGTTAACAGCTGCGGCTCGCCTGCAGTCCGTCTGTCTTTACTTTTTTCTGTTGTTTTTTTGTCTTGTTTTGGTTAAGTTTTAGTTTGTTGGGTTGTGTTAGAGGGGGTGAAACATGTTCTCTGTCTCTTCCTTCGGGGGAATGCGACTTTTTCGTGTTGTATCTCCCTTCTCTGCCTCAGTCTGCGCTGAGGCCTAATGGCGGAGCTGGCGGCCTCCAACCTGCGACCGACCCCGAGGCTCCGGAGGCAGAGCCAGCCAGGACTTACAATGAGAGGCTGGCCGTCTTTGGGGCTAAGGCAGCGGTGGCCCGACTTGCTGGTGCGGCGTTCTGGCTTTCGGCGGCGGCCTAGAGCTGATGCTGCGGGGCTTGGAGCTGAGACTGCGGGACCTGGAGCTGGGGTGGGGGCCCGGAGCGGAGACTGCGGGACCTGGAACGGCGACTGCGGGACCCGGAGCTGGGGCAGCGGCCCGGAACGGAGACTGCGGGACCTGGAGCTGGGGCGGCTGATGCTGTGGCGGGCAGTCTCGGAGCGCAGACGGCGTTCCGGCTTTCGGCGGCGGCGACATCACCACGGAGGTCCGCTGGACTGGAGAGCGGCATCTTCGGCCTGGATCGATCGCCTCAGCGCAGAGGGAGAACAAGGAGGGAAGAGACGGAGACTAAGACTTTGCCTCCATCACAGTGAGGATGTGCTTGGTGAACTCACTGTGGTGGATGTTTAATTTGTGTTTATTGTATGTTTTGTTATTATTGATTCTGTGTATGACTGCAGGCAACATAATTTCGTTCAGACCGAAAGGTCTGAATGACAATAAATGATCTATCTATCTATCTATCTATCTAACAAAGGCAGAAAGGGTGGTGGAAAATACATATAACATACTTTCCATTGTAGGTCAGGGCATTGAATTTAAGAATCAGATTGTTGTGTTTCAAACTTTACAAAATATACTTGTAAGAATGTATCTACAGTTTTGGTCACCATACTAGGAAGGATGTGGTTTCACTGAAGAGATTGTGGAGAGATTCCTTGTACTGGAGGATTTTAATTATGGGGAGAGATTGGACAGATGGGTCTTCTTTTCCCTGGAGCAAAGGAGGCCGTGGGATGACCTGATAGAGGAATATAAAATGATAAGAGGTAGGGCAGACAGTCAGAATCTCGTCCACATGGTCAGGATATCAAAAACAAGAAGCCATCAGGTGGAGGTGAGAGAAAGAGAATCTGAGGGGTCAGCTTTTTACACCCAGAATGACTTATATATGCATTGGGATGATATCTGGACCAAACTGATAGAGATGGTGTCAGATGCAATCACTGCATTTAGACTTTAGATATTAGAGGTACAGATAAAGCGTGGAAACAGGCACTTTGACCCACCAAGTCCACGCCAGCCAGCGATCACCCTGTACACTAACCCACACACACTAGGGATAATTTTACAACAACTTAAGGGCCTGCCCCACTTGGTGATGTTTTCGGCAACTGCCGGCGTCATTGACTGACGTATCAGGTCACCAAAAATTACGTGGCGTGATGTGGCGTGACGCGGCGTGATGATGTATGATGTGTTTTTTTAAGTGGCGCAACATTTTTTTTTGTCGCTGCTGGATTTTGAAATGTTCTAAAATCTTTTGGCGACACTGATATGACTCCGGCAGTCGCCGAAAAAAATCGCCAAGTGGGAAAGGCCCTTTATCAAAGCTTATTAACCTACAAACCTGTACGTCTTTGGAGTGTGGGAGGAAACTGGAGCGCCTAGGAAAAACCCACGTGGTCATGGGGAGAACGTACAAAATCAGTACAGACAGCACACATAGCCAGGATCAAACCCGGGTCTCCGTCGCTGTAAGGCAGCAACTCTACTGCTGTTCCACCGTGCTGCAAGGGGCATTTAGTCAGGGACATTTAGATATCTACATGACTAAGCTAAGCATAGAAAGATAATGCAGGCAAATGGGACTAGTATAGATGGGCAATAAGGTTGGCATGGACATGGTGAGCCGAAGAGTGGTACAATTACAGCATTCAATAAATGGAACTCACCAACACTATGTTCAATAATCCAAGACAACAGAAATGATAATTCCAAGTCTCCTTTCTTTCCTGAGATGATGAGATGTTTCAGAACCGACAGTTTGGTTTATTTTATTTTAGAGTTACAGATTGGAAACAGACCCTTTGGCCCATTGAGTCCATGCCAACCATCCATCACCTGTTCATGCTAATTATCAGGTTTCCTCGTTACGCCTTAGGGTCAATTGGCAGAGATCAATTTGCAAACCTTCACGCCTTTGGGATGCGGGAGGAAACTGAACACCTGGAGGAAACCCACGTGGTCACAGGAAGAACGTACAAGCTTCACACAGGCAGCACCCGAGGTCAGGATCGAACCCGGGTCTCTGGCGCTGTGAGGCAGCAGCTCTACCCTCTGCACATTGTTGTGTTTATCATTATTTTATGCAGTTTGTTCTATGAGCTTCGTGTGAACAAGGAATGTCATTGCACTCTGGTGTTTAAGACAAAAAACATTCCAAATCTGCAGCTATCAGTATCTCACCTTTCAAGATATATTTTGCTATATTATTTCTTCCACAGGAGTGGATGAATATTGAAAGAGTAGCACAGTGGCGCAGTGGTAGAGTTGCTGCCTTGCAGCACCAGAGACCTGGGTTCAATCCTGGCTACAGGTGCTCGTCTGCACGGAGTTTGTACGTTCTCCCTGTGACCGCATGGGTTTTCTCCGAGAATTTTGGTTTTCTCCCACACTCCAAAGACGTACAGGTTAATTGGCTTGCTATAAATGTAAGTCGTCCCTGGTGTGTGTAGGATAGCGTTAATGTGAGTGGTTCGCTGGTCGCTGTTGACTCGTGTTCCGCGCTAAACTAAAACTAATTGTGCTGCATCACTTGGATGTTGACTTGTTTCCAGGTGAAAATTATTCAATTATTTTAATTTATGCGAGTGTTAATAGACATAGACATAGAAAATAGGTGCAGGAGTAGGCCATTCGGCCCTTCGAGCCTGCATTGCCATTCAATATGATCATGGCTGATCATTTATGCAATAAATTAATTTATGCAATAAATTTCAAAACACCATTGCATTTTCTGAAATCAGTTCACAATATCAATGATTTGGATGAGAATGTACAAGGCCTGATTAGTATGTTTGCAGAGTACATTAAAGTGGCAGTTATCGTAGGTAGCAAAGATGATTAGCAAAGATTACAGCAGGGTCTTGACCAGCTGGGCAAATGGGCTGAGGAATTGTTAATGGAGTTTAATGAAGACAAGTGTGTTTATTGCATTTCAGGAAGTCAAACCAGAGCCAGATCTTCACAGTGAGTGTTAGGGCCCTGGAGAATGCTGCAGAGCAGAGGGATCTAGGAGTGCAGGTACACAGTTCCCTGAGTGGCATCACAGGTAGATAGGGTGGTCAAGAAGGCTTGAAAGATAGAGTGAAGGCAAGAAAGGTCCCAACCCAACAGGTCACCTACCCTTTTTCTCCAGTACTTCTCCGTGACCGTTTTCACCGGGCATGGTGGCGCAGCGGTAGAGTTGCTGCCTTACAGCGAATGCAGCGCCGGAGATCCGGGTTCGATCCTGACTGTGGGTGCTGTCTGTACAGAGTTTGTACATTCTCCCCTTGACCTGCGTGGGTTTTCTCCGAGATCTTCGGTTTCCTCCCACACTCCAAAGACGTACAGCTTTGCAAGTTAATTGACTTGGTAAATGTTAAAATTGTCCCTGGTCTGTGTAGGTTAGTGTTTATGTGTGGGGATCGCTGGTCTGTGGGGACCCATGGGCAGAAGGGCCTGTTTCCATGCTGTATCTCTAAACTAAACTAAACTAAACTAAAAGATGTTGCCTGACCTGCTGACATACTCCAACACTTTGTGTCTATCTTTAGTATAAACCAACCTCTTTGTTTCTACGAGACATCATAATAAGTGCAGACTACCTCTGCAAAGAATGAGTGATGTGTTTAATCACATGCAATAATCCACGCCTGATCTTGCAACCTCTATTTACTACCCCGCACCCCCCACCAACCCCGCCTCAGCCTGGTTATCCAAATCACTAGTTATCTTCGAGACCCCCTTACAACTCAACTGAGTTTGAGTTGAGTTTATTGTCACGTGAACTGATTTTGAGTTGAGTTTATTGTCACGTGTACCAAGATACTGTGAAAAGCTTTAGTTGTGTGCTAACCAGTTAGTGGAGAGATTATACTTGAATATAACCGAGCCATCCACAGTGTACAGATACATGGTAAAGGGTAAAACGTGATTATGTTTATTGCAAGATAATGTTAGTAAAGTCCCATCAAAGATAGCCCGAGGGTCTTCAATGAGGTCGATAGTAGTTCAGGACTGCTCTCTAGTTGTTGGTATGATGGTTCAATTGCCTTATAACAACTGGGAAGAAACTGTCCCTGAATCTGGAGGTGTGCGTTTTCACACTTCTAAACCTTTTGCCCGATGGGAGAGGGGAGAAGCGGGAGTGGCCAGGGTGCGCCTCGTCCATGATTATGCTGCTGGACTTGCCGAGGCAGCGTGTGGTGTAAATGGAGTTAATGGAAGGGAGGTTGGTGATGGTCTGGGCTGCGTCCGCAATTCCCTTCAATTCTCTGATCTTTGGATCAGCGCAGGTTTTTTTCCCCTTTTGGAGAACATTGGGAAATTTCTCGACTGAAGAAAACCCACAAATAAATGCAAGTTGTTGTTGATATTGGTGGGAATGACAAGTAGGGGCCAAATGCCAAGAAAGAGAGTTATGGAAAGCCTACTGCCATAAGTACTACATTAAGGTGATAAACATTGCTGCAAGATTTCACCGTGAATTGATGAACAAAAACAATGCTTGCATGCTTGATACATTCAAGTCGTGTCTATTGGTTTGGAAGAGATTTTTGCTGCATGTTGCTCTGTAAACAAAGAGGTTTGAGAAAGATAAACTGCAATATCGCAGTGGGAAAATCCTTGAGCTAAACCATGAGATTCAAAATAACAGCAGGAACAACATCAACACTAGTGTTGGAACATTGCCAATAAATATTTCAGACTTAAGTCAAAGATATTACTATGGTTTTAAAATGAAATAATTTAATAATTAAACTTTAAAGCAGGATAAAATGGTAGTCCGGTGATTCTGTAGTTTTTTTGTTTAGTTTAGTTTAGTTCAGAGATACAGTGCGAAAACTGGCCCTTCGGCCCACAGAGTCCACACCCACCAGCGATCCCTACACACTACCCTGCACACACTAGGGACAATTTACACATACACCAAGCCAATTAACCAATTCACCTGTAAGTCTTTGGAGTGTGGGAGGAAATCGAAAATCTTGGTGAAAACCCATGTGGTCATGGGGAGAACGTACACACTCCGTACAGGCAGACATAATTGTCTGAAGGGAATATTCCAAATTATCACACACGACCAGATACAAGTAGAGAAGACCGTCTGGTAAATCTGCAGACTTATTATTGAACAATTTGTCTTCCACAGGCTTCCTAAAGCTACCTCCTCCGGCTGCTGGTTCCATACACCCACCACCCACCACCCACCACCCTATGTGTGAAAAAGTTACCCCTCAGATTCCTATAAAATCTTTCCCCCATCACCTTAAATACAGGTAGATACAGGTGATTGGTGGTGGTGGTGGTGGTGGTGGGAGGGGGGTGGAGGGGGGGGGGGAGGGGGGGGGGGGGGGTGTCTTAGGCAGATGCTTGGAACAAAGGGCAGAGACTAAAACTGAAGGTGTGAGACCAAGGCAATGAAGAGTTGCAAATTGTAAAGCCAGAGGAAGAAATGGGAGTGGAGGGAAAGGGGCGAAATAGGTGCGAGCCTTGGTGGAGGGAGGAGAATAAAGGAGGGGGAGGGGGAGGGGGAGTGGGGGATAAAATGGAGCGGGGGGAGGAGGTAGAGTTTTAGGGGTTACTGAAAATAAGAGAACCTGATAAATATCTGTTAGACAGGCAGTACAGTGTCAGGCATGGGTTCAGATTGGGGTCTAAAGGAAATTGGAAGAAGTCTTTAAATCACAGGAGAGCAGGTCTATTCAGGGAGATGAAGGAAGTTGTCGGAAGGAATTGCAGATGCTGGTTTAAACCGAAGATAGACACAAAAAGCTGGAGTAACTCAGTGGGTCAGACAGCATCGCTGGAGAAAAGGAATGGGTGATGTTCAGGGTCGAGACCCTTCTTCAAAATGGGTCTGGCGAAGGTCTGGGAAGGCCCTGGCCTGAAAAGAACATTTCCCTCCACAGATGCTGCCTGACCCGTTGAGTTCTTCCAGCAGTTTGTTTTTTGGTCTGTTCTGTGAGATGTGGCCAACTCAACTTGTTCTGGATTGATGAGCAACACACTGTCATCAGGGCTGCCAACTCTCACGCTTTGAGCGTGACACTCACGCATTTCAGCCAATTCTCACGCCCTCACGCTGAAGACAGAATTCTCACGCTGACAGGCTGTCTTCAGTCCCTGCATAGCAAAGATTCTATAGCGGAGCTAAAGGATCTTTGCTGCACAGTTTGTCTCTTTGCACCGCGTGACAGCGATCTGCACAGATTGGGGAAGCACATCGGTCCTGGACAGCGGGTGTCCGCGCTTTTGTGCACCGTCTGCGAGCGCTGCGCTGCGCTTCCAGCTGCTGCGGCAACCTCACTCCCTCCCTCCCTTCTGCCCTTCAACTCACACGGCAGCGCCAGTGCCGCCAAACCACGCTACACCGTGCTGCACCGTGGGCGGCCAGGGAAAGAGAGGGAGGGGTGAAAGAGAGAGAGAGAGAAAGAAAAAAAGGGAGGGATGGAGGCAAAGAGAGACAGGGGAGGGAATGTAGAAAGGGGATGAAGGAAGGAAAGGAGAAAGGGGAGAAAGAGGAAGTGTGAGGAAAGAGAGGGAGTGATGGGGGAGAAAAGAGGGAGGAAGGGGAGGAAAGAGGGAGGGAGGGGGAGGATGGAGGGGGGAAGGAAAGGTGTGTGTGTGTGTCTGTTTCCCTGTGTGTGTCTCCTTGTGTGTGTGTGTGTGTGCCTCCCTGTGTGTGTCTCCTTGTGTGTGTGTGTGTGCGCTTGTCACTGTGTGTCTCCCTGTGTGTGTGTGTGTGTGTGTGTCTCCCTGTGTGTGTATCCCTGTGTGTGTGTGTGTCCCTGTGTGTGTGTGTGTCTGTGTCTCCCTGTGTGTTTGTTCGTGTGTGTGTGTGTGTATCCCTGTGTGTGTCTGTGTCTCCCCGTGTGTGTGTCTGTCTGTCTCCCTGTGTGTGTGTGTGTGTCTGTCTGTCTCCCTTTGTGTGTGTGTGTGTCTGTCTCCCTGTGTGTGTGTGTGTGTGTGTGTGTGTGTGTGTGTCTGTCTCCGTGTGTGTGTGTGTGTGTGTGTGTGTGTGTGTGTGTGTGTGTGTGTGTGTGAGACTCAGTGTGTGTGTGTGTGTGTGTGTGTGTGTGTATATCACTGTGTGTGTGTGTGTGTGTGTGTGTGTCTGTCTGTCTGTCACCCTGTGTGTGTGTGTGGGTGTGTGTCTGTCTCCCTGTGTGTGTGTGTGTCCTCCTTTGTGTATGTGTCTCCCTGTGCATCTGTTGTCACATCCTGGCCTTAGACAGGGCTGCCAACTCCCACGCTTTGAGCGTGAGAGTCACGCATTTCAGCCAATTCTCACGCTGATGACAGAATTCTCACGCTGTCTTCAGTCCCTGCACAGTTTGTCTTTTTGCGCCATATCACAACGATCTGTGTGGTCTGGGGAAGCGCGTCAGTTGGCGGCTGTGAGTGACGTCACATCTCTTCTCTTCTCTTCTTTCTTGGTTGGATGTGCAGCAGCCGCCGACAGCATGAAGCAGCCGGAGATAAAACTAACCAGGTGAATCGATTGTAAAACATGGGGAAGACCACAATGAGGCCAAACATCTAGGACAGGGTTCGGCAACCTAGGGCACACGGGCTGAATCCAGCCCATAATCCGAAAAGCCAAGTTTTTTTTCAATTAGTTTTTGCAGGGTCGGGGCAGGCGAGCCGACCTGAGAACTGCAGCCAGTCCCTGGGACGCGAGCTGATCTGGGGACGGCAGCCAGTCCCTGGGCACGCAGAATGCCAACTTGATCATTATGGACAAATTGGGCCAGCCACATACATGTTGTATAACTCTGACTCTATGAAGATCTGAATGGGCTTAGAATGACCATTTAAGCAAAATTGCCCCCACTTTCCCCATTTTGATTCTTGAGATTAATATCCCTTTGCTCTGTTAACAGCGTTAAAGTACTTATGAGGTCGAGTCAGGAAAGGGAACATGTCATTTCTTTTTAGTTTGCTTTAATTTGTTAGTTGATTGTTGAGTGCCATCATTTCTGAAATGGTCTTAAAGTAGCTTAACTGTTATAAAGCTGTAATAAGTGATTTTTGTCCAAACAATTGGAACTTGCATAAAATGTTTGCATTATTAGCAGGACTGCGAACTCTCACGCATTGAGTGTGAGACTCACGCATTTCACAAAATTCTCATGCTCTCACGCTGATCACATAATTTCTCACGCTCAAATATCTGCAGGTGCTGAAAGTTCAAAATAAAGCAAAAATTGTTTTAGAGGTGAGTAAAAACCATGAGGGGCATATCAGGTGAATGCATAGTCTTTTTCCCAGGATATGTGATTCAAGCACTAGTTGGTTTAAAGCAGGGCTATCAAACTACCAGCACCAACCCCCCTCCCCCTTCCTCCCTGAGGCACGGCACACACCTCCCACCCTCACCTCCGGCGGCTCTATGTCCGTCAACCGCTCTGTCCACACCCCATGGAGTTTTAACCCCGGCCTCCGGAGCCAGGAGCGGACCGGGTGAGTGCCGCCTCCGGAGCCTACTATGGGGGGAGGGGGGGGGGGGGGAACACCCCTCTCCCACACCCTTCCCCCCTCGGTCGCTACGCTCCCTCGCAATTTCTCACTCTCAACTCTCACCCAATGTTGGCAGTCCTGCTGTCACAGACTTGACTGGCCAAACGCCCTCTGATCCTGCTGTGGATTTTGTGCTATTTTAATGCAATTCGTCAACCTAGTTAAGGGTTAGCACTTCCACTAAAGGAGAAATAACAATGTCATACAGCAGCATTAGACACTCAGCTATTAATATCATGGACAATAACTTTGAGAGTGAAATCTTCATTGTTTGCTGGCATCGCTAACTTTGTCCTTGTGATCCTTTGTTCCGCATTTATAAAAGGAAAGGGATGACTTTCTCCAACGGGTCTTATCTGGAAAAGCCGTATCAAAAATCTTCTCAATCCCCTTTTTAACTACCAGAAGTAATTCAGTTTTTTTGGTAGTTCCTTAAAGCTTCAATTTCCAGATTTGTGGGCGATTCCTGCAGCGGGCCTTGAAGGCGCTGGAGGCAATCCTCCTCCTACCGCCCACTCCACGCGTCCATCGTTTCCAGCGGCTCCATCCTCCACTGGGGCTTCTGAGCTTCCCCCCTGCAGGCAGCGGCCTCCTGGGTCCTTCTTCCCAGCGTCGAACCAGTCCTGTCGCTGCATGTGGCCACGGGCAGCATGCTGCGGCTCCTTGTTCTCACTGGCCGCTGGGGCCCTGTTCAGTGGGTGCCGGGGCCTTCGTCAGTGGGTGCCGGGGCCTTGTTCTCGATGGCTGCCGGCTCCGCTCCAGCACCGATCGGGGAGCTCCCCTTCTGCACCTCCGCGGCGCCCGTTTAGAAGCAATCAATGATAGAGCTATTGAACCATCTCCATTCCCAAACCATCAGACACCACTATTTTGATTTGGGGTTTTACTGATTACACTTGCAGCACCATCCACTTGCCTAGTGTGGGATGCGATTTAGAATAGCAACTGCAAACCTGGGTGGTGCCTCCCGCTGGTCCAAGATCAACAACAAAGCATTGATTAAACTTGCCGAGATGCATCAAATGCAGGTACTCAGCGTGGAGCTACTTTAGTGGGCTTACTTTAATCATGTCAGCCACCTAGAATGCAGCTGGGCAATATATTCTTCATGTGAATAATTAACAGCATTAAATGCAGCGGAGCAGCAAGATCACAAAAGTAGGTTGAAGACGATCCTAACAATCTTGCAAAGAATTATTGCTTCCTCTGAAATAGAACATATCCATTGTGCCTCTTTTAGTCTGTCATTGCATTTGTCTCCTCTTTCCTGCTTTTTGCAAAATTGCTGCCTGTAGTCAGCTATATAAACCAGAGCCTGCACTCAATACAAACCTGGCAGAGGGCTGATCACTCATGGTCTTGGAGGACCCCAGAGATTGGAACCTCCTTCCAAGGTCAACCTAGATGCAGGTGTCAATGAAATAATAAATGGTTTATTTTGGTTTAGAGATACATCGCGGAAATAGCCCACCTAGTCCGTCCCGACCAGCGATCCCCGCACACTAACGCTATCCTACACCAAAGCCAATTAACCTACAAACCTGTACGTCTTTGGATTGAGGGAGGAAACCGGAGCACCCAAAGAAAACTCACGCGGGTCACGGAGAGAACTACAAAGCGGGTCACGGAGAGAACTACAAAATCTATATGGCCAGCAGCCGTAGTCAGGATTGAACCCAGGTTTATGACGCTGTGAGGCAGCAACTCTACCGCTGCGCCACCGTGCCATCAATGGTGATGAACAGAAATCAAGCACATAGCCAATGGAACATTGCTGTGATCCATCAACACTGGCGGACATTGGACCCTTTGCAGCTAGACATTTGGGGGGAAAGATTGAATATGAGCCCAAGGGGCAACCTTTTTACACGAAAAGGTAGGTACATGGAACGAGCTGCCAGAGGAGGCAGGTACTAGGTCAGGCAGCATCTCTGGAGAACCTGGATTTCACTGTACCTACACGTGACAATAATAATCAACTAAACTAAACCAGGTGCCATTTCGGGTCAGGATCCTTCTTCAGACTGTTGATAAATGCACAAAGTCTCTTGCCCAGAGTAAAGGAATTGAGAGTGTAGATGGGTCAAGTTGGTAGGTGTAGTTTCCATGCTCTATGACTGTATGACTATGACATTTCTAAGCAGTAGTACTGGACGATATGTGACATTGAATAAAATAGAATTCTATCTAAACAGTGGTACAGCAGTAGAGTTGCAGCACCAGAGACCCGGGTTTGATCCTGACTACGGGTGCTGTCTGTGCGGAGTTTGCACGTTCTCCCCGTGACCAGCATGGATTTTCTCTGGGATCTCCGATTTCCTCCCACACTCCAAAGACGTACAGGTTTGTAGGTTAATCGGTTTGGTATAATTGTAAATTGTCTCCAGTGTGTGTAGGATATTGTTAATGTGCGGGGATCACTGGTCGGCATGGACTCGACGGGCCGAAGGGTCTGTTTCTTTGGTGTATCTCCAAACTAAACAAAAAAATGTGTATTAGTTGGCTGTTGTCTTGCTCCATTTCTTTAACCATCTATTCCAATGTTGATTTGGACCCTGGTATAGTAATGCAGTTGCATTGAGGTAAAGCTGTAAGATTGAATTTCTTTCACTTCGAGAAGTTGTGCCTCCGTACCTCTGTGGGTTTGCCTTCAGACTTCGAAGACGCTCAGTCAAGTTTATGTGTAACTCACTTGGAAGTTGCTAAGTATGTCAGCCTCCCTGGTGTTTACTTATGTAAAAGTATGTCACGGTGATACTTTAATGGATGATGGGTCCCCTTTTGCCAATAAGCTATAAAACACTGTCATAGTATAACAGATCGTGCCGCTGAGAGAATGGTACGATATAATTCAGAAGACATTCAGATGAAAAAGCATTATTCTTCTGAAACTGAAACTGTACTTCTGAATTTGGTTTTTGCTCTTTAGTTTAAGTTTGTTTATGTATGATTTACTACTTATTACTTCTGAAACTGTTCTCTTTCATTTTTCAGTAACACCATACAGGTGTAACATTCAGAATAAAAGAACGTACCTTAAGAAAGGAGATCAGGAGGAATTTCTTTAATAAGAGGGTGGTGAATCTGTGGAATTCATTGCCACAAAAGACTGTGGAGGCCAAGTCAATGGCTATTCTTAAGGCAGAGTTGTTGATTAGTAAGGGTGTCAGGGGTTATGGGAAGAAAGCAGGAGAATGGGTTTGAGAGGGAACTATATATCAGCCATGATTGAGTAGGTTGGAGTAGGCTTTTTTAGTTTTAGAGATACGGCGTGGAAACAAGCCCTTCGGCCCAACGTCCACGCCGCCCAGGGATGCCCGCACACCACCACAATCCTACACATACTGGGGACAATTTACATTTATACCAAGTCAAATAACCGATAAACCTGTACGTCTTTGAAGTGTGGGAGGAAGCTGAAAAATGTCGCAGAAAACCCACGCAGGTCACGGGAGAACGTGCAAACTCCATACAGACAGTACCCATAGTCAGTGTGTAAGAAGGAACTGCAGATGCTAGTATAAACCGAAGATAGACATAAAAAGCTGGAGTAACTCAGCGGGACAGGCAGCATCTCTGGAAAGGGTGACGTTTCGGGTCGAGTCTGAAGAAGGGTCTCGACCCAAAACATTACCCTTTCCTCCTCTCCAGAGATGCTGCCTGTCCCACTGAGTTACTCCAGCTTTTTGTGTGTACCCATAGTCAGGATCAAACCCGGGACTCTGGTGCTGTAAGGCAGTAGCTCTGCCACTCCTCCACCCTGCCGCCTAAATGACATTAAAACTCGATGGGCCGAATGGCCTAATTCTGCTCCTAGAACTTATGAACATTAACAGAATCAGCAGAACTTTGGAACTAAAAGGCTAACAGATACCTAACCACATGTATCAGTGATTGCATCTGTGAAATGAAGGCTCTAATTCCCACTTGATTCCCTAGTTTTCCGCACACAGTATCGGCACTGGTTTCGGAACAAGCACACGAGGGAATTTAACAAAATGTCAGACTAAATTAGATTCATAATTTTAATGGGATGGCACATCAGTTTATTAGAGGCAAGATTAATTTACCCCGTGGATGTGCAGTGTGAGAACGTGCGTGCGAGTGCAGTCGGTGTTTCTGAATCTCTCTAAGATTTATTTTTAAAGTGGAAGTTGAAACAACGTGAGTAATTTTGGGCAGCGAGTTGGTGGAGGAAATGAGTGGGATTGAAAATCGGGGTCAATTCTATAATTGGTGAGCAATGTATTTCACCAATTTACCGCTGAAGAAGTGAAGGTGAAGTGATTTGCAATATCTCAGAATAACCATGTTGCACGTATTCAGTCTTGTGAAAAAAAATAGAACAGTCAAGTCTTTATGTTGCTGCAATTTATATATAAGTGCACAAACAAATGTTGTTTGTTCTTATAATATATTAGAGAGGATATAGTCCATTTAACCATTTTAAACAAAACATTTTTTACTGCAGTGCCTGTCAAGAACCTTCAAGAACCTTGACTACCACCCTATGTCTTGACAAAGTGTTCTACTTTCCCGCGTATAGACTGACAGTAAAGTTTTAATGTCAAGGATTTCAGTGGCAAAATATCGTTTTGCAGCACAAACTTTTATTCCTTCTTTTCTCTCTTTCCCACTCCCTGTCCCTGTGATTATAGAAACGACGGAAGCACTAGATTGGGATTTGGGATGAATGTGCAATCCAAAGGTTTCTATAGTTTTAGGTTTTACAGCGTGGAAACAGGCCCTTCGGCCCACCGAGTCCACACCGACCAGCGATCCCCGCACACTTACACTACCCTACACACACTAGGGAACGTGCTGCCCTTTCATGGGATACTGCGAGCTGGAGAGGCCATTTTGACCCTCCAAAGGTAGACACAAAGTGCTGGAGTAACTCTTTCACACATTGGCCTTCATCCATCAGAGTACTGAGTATAGAGAAGATAGACACAAACTGCTGGAGTAACTCAGAGGATCAGGCAGCATCTCTGGAGAAATGGAATTTCAGGTTGAGACCATTCATCAGAGTATCGAGGTTGGGAGGACATGATACAATTATATAAGGCGTTGGTGAGGCCACATTTGGAGTATTGTGCTCAGTTCTGGGCACCATGTTACAGGAAAGATGTTGTCAAGCTGGAAAGGGTGCAGAGAAGATTTACAAGGATGTTGCCAGGACCCAAGCGCCTGAGCTTTCAGGAGAGGTTGAGCAGACTAGCACTTTATTCCTTGGAACACAGGAGGATGAGAGATGATATTATAGAGGTGTACAAAATCATGAGAGGAATAGATTGGGTAGATGCACAGAGTCTCTTCCCCAGAGTAGAGGAATCGAGAACCAGACGTCATAGGTTTAGGATGAGGGGGGGGGGGGGAAAACTTTAATGGGAACTTGAGGGGTGACTTTTTCACACAAATGGTGATGGGTGTATAGAATGAGCTGCCAGATGAGATAGTTGAGGCAGGATCTGTCGAAATGTTTAAGAAACATTTAGACAAATACTTGGAGAGGAGAGGTTTAGAAGAATATGGGCCAAACACAGGCTGGTGGGACTAGTGTCGATGGGGCATGTTGGTTGGTGTGGTCAAGTTGGGCCAAAGGGTCTGTTTCCACACTGTATCATTCTATGACTCTGCGGCTACAACTCCACGGGTCAAGCGGCATCTCTAGAGGAAAACGATGGGTGACTTTTCCAGTCGGGACACGTCTTTTGATCGTGCAATCAGTTTGTGTTTGAATCACAATAACTTAATTCCCAGCCAGTTTCTAATCCCGGAGATACAAAAGACTGCAGAATTTGGAATCTTTCAGCAAAACAAAACACAGTGTTGGAGGAACTCAGCAGGTCAGGCAGCAGCTACATAGGGAAATGGACAGACTATGTTTTGACCTGCGTTGGTTTTCTCTAGGTACGCTTGTTACTTCCCACATTCCAAAGACGTACAGGTTTGTAGGTTAATTAGCTTTGGAAAATTGTAAGCTGTCCCTAGTGTGTAGGATAGTGCTAGTGTCCGGAGTGATCACTGGTCGGCATGGACTCGGTGTGCAAAAATTCTGGAGTATCTCAGCGGGTCAGGCAGCATCTCTGAAGAAATAGAATTGACGATGTTTCAGGTCAGATCCCTCCTTCAGACGTCTCCGACCCGAAACGTCACCTATTCACGTATTAGGTTAGTTTAGTTTAGAGATACAGTGCGGAAACAGGCCCACTGAGTACGCACTGACCAGCAACCCCCACACACACACATAGAACAATTAACATTTTATACCAAGCCAATTAACCTACAAACCTGTATGTCTTTGGAGTGAGGGAGAAAACGGAAGATCTCTGAGAAAATCCACGCAGGTCATGGCGAGAATGTACAAACACAGTACAGACTGCACCCACAGTCAGGATCGAACCCGAATCGAATCTCTGCCACTGTAAGGCAGTAGCTCAACCCGTGCCACCTATTCTTTTTCTTCGTTAAAATGTTCTTTGATCATTCTATTCCAAAGTCTTCCTTTTTTGTTTGAAATTAGATCTGAAATCATACTAATGGGATGGGATGTACTGGTTCCTGTTAATTTTATCCTGCGCTTGGTCAGGTAGCTGTGTCTCTATATTAACTTGAGGCCATCTTTCACCATGAGTGAGAGCGGGTTGGATGACCTAGTTACCATAAAAGGAAAAGAACCATAGATAGCAAACTGTAGTATCACTACCTCTGGTCCCCATCGAGCCATGCAAATATAGCCATGTATATTCCTGTGACTTTCACATTCCCTCTCCCTCCCTCCCTCCCTCCCCGCGTCTCCACAGCCCATTCTGGGAGAGGATTCCTGCTCTGGATGTTGGTTATAGGAGGCAGGATGAAGTAAGTGAGAGTGGGGGGGGTGGAATCCATCATCGCTATTCCTCCTGACTACCACTGCTACAAGTAGAATGGGCGACCATTTTGAATCCAGGCTAAACTATCTGCTGTCCCAGAAGAATGGCAATAATGTGGATGTTCAGACATGGTTAATGGGTGTGGGGCAAGTTGTGTAAGGGTTCAGTTGCTAAGAGGTTGCTGTTCCAGAGAAAAGTATGCTTATCATGTGTGAGCGGCTAAGTGGTGCAGCGGTAGAGTTGCTGCCTCACAGCGCCAGAGATCCAGGCTCGATCCTGATTACGGGTGCTGTCTGCATGGAGTTTGCACGTTCTCCCCGTGACCTGCATGGGTTTTCTCCCGGTGCCCCAGTTTCCTCCCACATTCTAAAGACATACACGTTTGTAGGTTCATTGGCTTCGGTAAAAGTGCAAATTGTATCTAGTGTGTGTAGGATAATATTAGTGTACGGATTTCTGTGCTGTATCTCTAAACTAAACTAAACTCAAAGACTTCATTGCATTGTTCTGCAATGTTATCCCACGTACCTTGAGATATGTTCTTGGGATTTTCTTGCAGCTGAGGCAATGAGCCTGGAAGACTCTTGGATGCAAGCAACATTGCTGGTGTTTCTACTTTTTGTCAATTGATGCACAGAGTCTGACTGAGTGCAGCTGGAGAGGGCAACTCTCAAATTGAACCCTCTTTATTACAGACATCTTTATTATGGATTTTGGTTATAGTGGACTGTCTCTAAGAACACAGACTGCTAGTTATACTGTGGAGGCTATCAAAATTGGCAAGGCATTGACATTGATAAGGCATTGACATTGTGTGCAGAAAGGAACTGCAGATGCTGTTTGACAACGAAGATAGACGCAAAATGCTGGAGTAACTGTGCGGAACAGGCAGCATCTCTGGAGAGAAGGAATGGGTGACACTTCGGGTCGAGACCCTTCAGACATTGCTTCAGAGATGCTGCCTGTCCTGCTGAGTCACTCCAGCATTTTGTGTCTATCAAGTCATTGAAATTGACAAGCAATTACTTTGATTGACACTTAACTCTATGAGACATCCTTTAGTATTTTTAGCTTGCATTAACAAAAATACATTTTTAGCTGTTAAAAAGAACTTTGTGTTTGAAAACAACATTGTTTCAGGGAGTGACGGCTAGGTGGTTGAAGACAGTCCCTTATTTGTTTATAGCAACCATATTTCCCCCTCCTATGGTTCGTTATTACAAAGGTTTACTGAGAATCAATTTGAAGAAGGGTCAGTTTGAAACATCACCTATCCATGTCCTCCAGAGATGCTGGCTGACCTGCAGAGTTACTCCAATACTATGTGTGTTTTTTATTTGTAAACCACCATCTGCAGTTCTCTAGCTTACGACTCCTTTTGGCCTCCTGACCTTGGCGGCACTATTAGTTTTGATCTTTTCATACTTTCAGCAGCGCAACACAGTGGTGCAGCGGTGGAGTTGCTGCTTTACAGCGCCAGAGACCCTGGTTCGATCCTGACCCCAGGAGTCTGTACGTAGTTTGAACGTTCTCCCCGTGACCTGCGAGGGTTTTCTCCGGGAACTCCGGTTTCCTCCCACACTCCAAAGACGTGCAGGTTTGTGGGATAATTGACTTGGTAAAATTGTAAATTGTCCCTAGTGTGTGCCGGATAATGTTAGTGTACGGGGATTGCTGGTCATCGTGGAATCAGTGGGATGAAGGGCCTGTTTCTGCCCTGTATCTCTAACCTGAGCTAAACTAAACTCAACAGAGGTCTTACCTTTGTCCCCCTCCACCCCCACCTCAAAGAATTCCGCTCCCACCACGACTTGGAGCTCTTCTACCGTCGCCTCCGCCTCACAGCGTTTTTCCACGGGAAGGAGTCCTCGCCCCCCATTGATGATCCCTTTTCCCGTCTCCAACGAACCCCCTCCTCGTGGACCCCCCCTCGTGGCCCTCCGGCTTTAGAACTTTTTATCCAAAACTGCAGTCGCAACATCAACCGCCTCAACTTCCCCACTCTCGTGCCTCACTCTAATCTCTCCCCCCCCCCCACCGAACGTACTGCCATCGACTCACTCCGCAACAACCCAGACTGGGTGATCAAACCCGCCAACAAGGGAGGTGCCATGGTAATCTGGTGCGTCGATCTCTACAAAGCTGAGGCCACGCGCCAACTCTCAGACACCTCCTCCTACTTACCCCTGAACCATGACCCCACTGACGAGCACCAGGCCACTATCTCTAGCACCATCACCGACTTCATCAAGTCCAATGCCCTGCCACCCCGAGCCTCCAACCTCATCGTTCCCCAGCCCCGCACGGCCCGATTTTACCTTCTCCCCAAAATCCACAAACCTGACTGTCCTGGCACGCCCATTGTCTCTGTCTGTTCGTGCCCCACCGAACTAATTTCCACATACCTTGACTCCATCCTATCCCCCTTGGTTAAATCCCTCCCTACCTATGTTCAAGACACCTCAGACACTCTCCGTCGTCTCCGCGCATTCCATTCTCTAGGTCCCCATACTCTCATCTTCACCATGGACGTCCAGTCACTCTACACCTCCATTCCCCACCAGGATGGTCTCAAAGCCCTCCGGTTCTTCGTCGACCGGAGGAGCAACCTATACCCGTCCAGTGATACTCTCCTCCGCCTAGCGGAGTTGGTCCTTACCCTCAATAACTTCTCGTTTGACTCCTCCCATTTCCTCCAAATCCAAGGCGTACTATGGGCACACGCATGGGCCACAGTTATGCCTGCCTCTTTGTCGGGTACGTCGAACAATCATTCTTTGAGGCGTACCAGGGCCCCATCCTCGACCTCTACCTCCGCTACAACGACGATTGCTTTGGTGCCACATCCTGCACCCACACACAACTGACTGACTTCATCCACTACACCACTAACTTCCATCCGGCACTCAAATACACCAGGACCATTTCCGACACTTCCCTACCATTCCTTGACCTCACTATCTCCATCGCAGATGATAGACTTCTGCCCGACATCCACTATAAACCCACTGACTCCCATGGCTATCTAGACTACTCTTCTTCCCACCCTGCTTCCTGTAAGGACTCCATCCCCTACTCCCAATTCCTCCGTCTACGCCGCATCTGCTCCCAGGATGAGGTGTTCCACACCAGGGCATCGCAAATGTCCTCGTTCTTCAGGGAACGGGGGTTCCCCTCCTCCACCATAGATGAGGCTCGCACCAGGGTCTCCTCCATACCCCGTAACACTACTCTCTCTCCCCATCCCCCCACTCGCAACAAGGGCAGAGTCCCCCTAGTCCTCACCTTTCACCCCGCTAGCCGTCACATACAACAAATAATCCTCCGTCAGTTTCGCCACCTCCAACGTGACCCCACCACTCGCCACATCTTCCCATCTCCCCCCCTGTCTGCCTTCCGCAAAGACCGCTCCCTCCGCAACTCCCTTGTCAATTCTTCCCTTCCCTCCCGCTCCACCCCTTCCCCGGGCACTTTCCCTTGCAACCGCAAGAGATGATACACCTGTCGCTTTACCTCCTCCCTCGACTCCATTCAAGGACCCAAGCAGTCGTTCCAGGTGCGACAGAGGTTCACCTGTATCTCCTCCAACCTCATCTATTGCGTCCGCTGCTCTAGATGTCAGCTGATCTATATCGGTGAGACCAAGCGTAGGCTTGGCGATCGTTTCGCCGAACACCTCCGCTCGGTCCGCGTTTACCAACCTGACCTCCCGATGGCTCAGCACTTCAACTCCCCCTCCCATTCTGTATCCGACCTCTCTGTCTTGGGCCTCCTCTATGGCCAGAGTGAGCAACACCGGAAATTGGAGGAACAGCACCTCATATTTCGCTTGGGGAGTCTGCATCCTGGTGGCATTGAATTCTCACAATTCTGTTAACCCTTGCTAGTTCCTCCCCTTCCTACCTCAGCCCTTGGGCTCCTCCTCCCCCTTTTTCCTTTCTTCTCCCTGCCTCCTTCCACCCCCTATCAGTCTGAAGAAGGGTTTCGGCCCGAAACGTTGCCTATCTCCTTCGCTCCATAGATGCTCTCACCCGCTGAGTTTCTCCAGCATTTTTGTCAACCTGTGATTTTTCCAGCATCTGCAGTTCTTTCTTAAACAAACTGTGATATTTCAGTCACTGTTGAAATAAGTTCATGTTCATATGTCATTGGAGAAGAAATAGGCCATTCGACCCATCAAGTCTACTCTGCCTTTCAATCAGGGCTGATCTATCTTACAAAATCTCCACATCATTCTCCTGCCATAACTCCTATACCCGTACCAATCAAGTATCAAGAACCATCCTCTCCACATCTACTCGATTCAGTTGTCTATCTATCAAGTCACCCCATCAAGTGACTATGGTGGCAAAGACATAAATGTGTGGCTGGAGTCCTGGTCGCATCTCTCAGTTCCATGACCATCTGCTCAGCCATTGTCACATGTACGATGGAAACCTTTCTCTCCACTCCTCCTGCAAGGGAGCAGAGAAGAAACATGTAGAGAGGATGTAACGGCCTCATGGTTGGACTGTACTTAATGAAGATAACTAAAGCCCCTGTCCCACTTGCGTGTCCTTGGCATGCTAATTACGTGACCTCGTGGTCGTGACGAGCCTCAACAGTCCCGCGAAGGTCGTACGCGACTTAATTCGCCCGCACAGCCATCTGGAGCGCGTGACGTCATTTGAAGATGGACACAAAATGCTGGAGTAACTCAGCGGGACCGGCAGCATCTCTGGAGAGAAGCAATGGGTGATGTTTCATGTCGAGACTCTTCGTCAGTCTGAAAGAAGGGTCTTGACGCGAAATGTCACCCATTGCTTCTCTCCAGAGATGCTACCGGCCCAGCTGAGTTACTCCAGCATTTTGTGTCTATCTTCAATTTTCTTGGCCCCACTCTGGATTACAAGTGGGGGCGGATCCGGACTGCAATGGCCGTGAGCCCCAGGCTGAGCTCGACGATTGTTTGCCTGCTTCTGCTGGTGTTCAAGGTGAGACGTTGCGTCGCGCCAGGGTCTTGGGCCTGTCCCACTTTGGCCGTCAGTTCCGCGACAGGCCGTTGGCGCGCAAAGATTTTGTCCGTTACAAAGATTTCGGAGCTCCGTGCGATGTCGCGCACAACTACATACCCCTCCGCACTTCTCAGTGGGACCGGCCCCGTGCAGCCATACGATGCACGTGTGCTTCAACACGACGACAAGGTCGCGTAATTTGTGTGCCAAGGACACGTAAGTGGGACAGGCCCTTAAGGGAGAGGGAGGAAATTGCCTAAAGACGATTAGATAGAGGGGAATGTTAGAGTGTACATAGAGACAAAAGCATTAGGGCGGCAGGGTGGCTTAGCGGTAGAGTTGCTGCCTCTCAGCATCAGAGACCCGGGTTCGATCCTGACTATGGGTGCTGTCTTCGTGGAGTTTATATGTTCTCCCTGTGACCGTGTGGGTTTTCTCCAGGTGCTCCGGTTTCCTCCCACAATCCAAAGACGTACAGGTTTGTAGGTTAATCGGCTTCTGTAAAATTGTAATTTGTGCTAGCGTGTAGGATAATGCAAGTATACAGGGTGACCACTGGTCAGCGTGGACTCAGTGGGCCGAAGAGCCTGTTTCCATGCTGTAGCTCTTAAGTCTAAGGTCTAATGCAGGGGCATTTGTGGAACTCGACAGGCCAGTTATATGGTTATATGGTTATATGGCACACCTGTAGGATGTTTCCTCGTCATAGAGTGATATAGTGTGGAAACAGGGCCTTCGGCCCAACTTGCCCACACCAGCCAACATGTCCCAGATACACTAGTCTCGCAAAAAGGTCACCCCTCATCCTCCTGCGCTTCAAGGAATAAAGTCCCTGCCTACTCAACCTCCCCCTATAGCTCAGACCCTTTATCCCAGGCAACATCCTTGTAAATCTTCTCTATACCCTTTCCAGCTTGACAACATCTTTTCTATAACGAGGCGCCCAGAAGAGGAGAATCTTCAATCTTGAATGTGGAACTCGACAGGTCAGTTCAGGTGACAAAATAATGGTTTAAGAGGCGGATTAAGTTCGAGAATTAAAGGGAGGTGAAAATCTAGGCTGGTGGTGGGATAAATGGTCAGTCATGACCACCTTGAATGAGAGGTGCAAGGGGCTATACCTACTCCACTTCTTCTGTTCTAGAGTCATAAAGTCATAGTCTTACAGCGTGGATACAGCCCCGTCAACCCAACTTGCCCACACCAGCCAACATGTCCCATCTACACCAGTCCCACCTGCCTGCATTTGGCCCATATCCCTCTAAACTTGTTTCATCCTAAATATTTCTTAAACGTTGCAACAGGATCTGCCTCAAAAACCTCCTCCAGCAGCTTGGCCCAAACACCCATCAACCTTTGTGTGAAAAAATAACCCCTCAGATTCCTATTAAATATTTCTCACCTCACCTGGTTCTCGATTCCCCCACTCTGGGTAAGAGTCTGTGTATCTACCTGATCTATTCCTCCCATGATTTTGTACACATGTCAAGGTCAAAAAAGGGAAATGCTGTGGAGAGAGGGATACAGTGCTGGAAGCAGGCCCTTCAGCCCATCGAGTTTATGTTCACCATCAGCCACCCACTAACACTAACCGTTGTCATTTTGTCCGGATTAAAGGAGGCGCCGGTCCAACTGTTGACAGGATATCGGTGGTGGACCTTTGCTGCCATGTCATTCTCCTTACTCAATAAAGCAGCTCACCATCCTCTTTTACCCCCATCAGATGCTTGGACCACATTTAGACTCTCACCGACCACTTGCCCATTCTGGCAGCTCTGTCCTTCAGGCCATGACCTGTTCAGTCAGTGGTGATGCTTCCAGCTACTCTCAATGTTAAGCTTTGAAGTCCACCAGCAGAGTGCATTCTCTGTCCCTGCTACACTCATTGTTTCTTCCAAATAGTTATACAGTGTGGAAATAGGCCCAACTTGCCCACACCAACCAACATGCCCCATCTACACTAATCCCACCTGCCTGTGTTTGGCCCATCTCCCTCTAAACCTGTCCTACCTATGTACCCAAAATATATCCCTCAGGTCCCTATTAAATCATTCCCCCTTCACTTTAAACCCATGCCCTCTGATTCTCAATTTCCCTACTCTGGGCAAGAGACTGGGCGCCTATCCGATCTAATCCTCTCATGATTTTACACACCTCTATAAGATCGCCCCTCATCCTCCTGAACCCCAAGGAATAAAGTCCTAGCCTGGTCAACGTCTCCCTATGGCTCAGGCACTTGAGTCCTGACACCACCCTTGTAAATCTTCTCTGCACCCCTTCCAGCTTGGCAACATCTTTCCTATAACACGGTGACCAAAACTGAACACATACTCTTAATGTGTCCTCACCTTAGGCTTACAGTATGTAACTGTAACATGACCTCCCAACATCTATACACAATACTCAATGACTGATGAAGGCCAATGTGCCAAAAGCGCTTTTTGACCACTCTATCTACCTTTGATGCCACCTTCAAGGAACTGCAAGGTACAAATAAGAAATTATTCATCAAATGTAGAAGAAGGAAATTATTCATCAGCTAAAAAAAAAAGGAAGTAATAATCAGGACAATTGCTTCCTCTTAAGATAGACAAAAATGCTGGAATAACGGGTCAGCCAGCATCTCTGGAGAATAGGAATCAGTGATATTTCAGGCCAAAACCCTTCTACATGCTGAGAGTCAGTGGAGAGAGAAACTAGAGATATGAACAGGCACAGAACAAATCGGAAATGGCCAAGGAAAACACAATGGTCCATTGTTGGCTTTGGAGGAGATGATAACGAATGGAAATGAACAGTGCAATTAGCAGGCCAACTAGGGTGGGGGAGGGACGGAGCAAGAGGGAATGCAAGGGCTACTTGAAATTGGAGAAATCAATATTCATACTGCTGGGTTGTAAGCATTCACTCCTTCTCTCTGTTCCTTCCCCCTTCTCCCCACCCTAGTCACCCTGCTAGTCTCACTGTTCATATGCCTTCATTGTCACCTCTTCCACAGCCCACCATGGACCATCGGGACGACAGATGGTGCAATGGGCTAAGTGTTCGGCTGGCAACCGGAAGGTAGCCGGTTCGAATCCCGCTTGGAGTGCATACTGTCGTTGTGACCTTGGGCAAGACACTTCACCCACCTTTGCCTGTGTGTGAATGTGTGTGAATGAGTGTGAGTGATTGGTGGTGGTCGGAGGGGCCGTAGGCGCAGATTGGCAGCCACGCTTCCGTCAGTCTGCCCCAGGGCAGCTGTGGTTACAGAAGTAGCTTACCACCACCGAGTGTGACTGAGGAGTGAATGAATAATGCGATGTAAAGCGCCTTGAGTATTAGAAAGGCGCTATATAAATCCCATCCATTATTATTATTATTGTGAGTTCCTTGGCCATTGGTGCCGGCTCTGATTTGTTCTGCACCTTTTCATATCTCTAGTTTCCCTCCCCCTGACCCTCAGTCTGAAACATAGAAACATAGAAAATAGGTGCAGGAGGAGGCCATTTGGCCCTTCGAGCCAGCACCACCATTCATTGTGATCATGGCTGACCGTTCCCAATCAATAACCTGTGTCTGCCTTCTCCCCATATCCCTTGACTCCACTAGCCCCTAGAGCTCTATCTAACTCTCCCTTAAATCCATCCAGTGACTTGGCCTCCACTGCCCTCTATGGCAGGGAATTCCACAAATTCACAACTCTCTGGGTGAAAAAGTTTTTTCTCACCTCAGTCTTAAATGACCTCCACTTTATTCTAAGACTGTGGCCCCTGGTTCTGGACTCGCCCATCATTAGGAACATTTTTCCTGCCTCTAGCTTGGCCAGTCCTTTTATAATTTTATAGGTTTCTATAAGATATCCCCTCATCCATCTAAACTCCAGTGAATATAAGCCTAGTCTTTTCAATCTTTCCTCATATGACAGTCCCGCCATCCCAGGGATCAATCTCATGAACCTACGCTGCACTGCCTCAATCACAAGGATGTCCTTCCTCAAATTAGGAGACCAAAACTGTACACAATATTCCAGATGTGGTCTCACCAGAACCTCTCTACTCCTGTACTGAAATCCTCTTGTTATGAAGGCTAACATTCCATTAGCTTTCTTCACTGCCTGTTGTATCTGCACACCAACTTTCAGTGACCGGTGTACAAGGACACCCAGGTCTCGCTGTACCTCCCCCTTAACTAACATAACCCCATTGAGATAATAATATGCCCCCTTGTTTTTGCCACCAAAGTGGTTAACCTCACATTTATCTATATTATACTGCATCTGCCACGCATCTGTCCACACACTCAACCTGTCCAGGGTCTCGACCCAAAGATTCTCAACCCAAAACATCACTTATTCCTTCTCTCCAGATATGCTGCCTGACCCGCTGAGTTACTCTAGCATTTGGGTCTATCTTTGGTGTAAACCAGCAATTGTAGTTCCTTCCTGCACATATCCTTACTCTTGGTCAACATACTTCCTGGATTCCTCTGCGATAGAAGACCCTCCCCACTTCTAGCAGATCTCACCGTTATCATCAGAAACCAAATCGTTCAAAACCTCTCAGTACATCAATGGTCCCAGTCCCAGGGCCACCCTCCTAGTACAAGGGTCTCATGTTGTCCCCAAGGTTTCAGTGACACTACATGCCATACCTGCAACCACCTTCTTATCTACCTACTAATTTGAAGTAGCTTCATCTCATACTCCCCTCCCCTCCCCCCTCCTTTCATGCCCGCCACTCCCTAATCATTTTCATGTTCATAATTTATCATAGAGGAATTAGACCATTCAGTCTAATCCATAATTCAAACCCATTCTCCTGCCTTCGCCCCATAACCCTTGACACCCTTACTAATCAAGAATTTGTCAATCTCAATCTTAAAAATATCCATTGATGGCCTCCACAGCTGTCTGTCTGCGGCAATGAAGTCCACAGATTCACCACCCTCTGACTAAACGTAATTCCTCTTTTGCCTTTTTACAATTTCCACAATTCTCGACGTTGTTTCTCTTGAGATCACATCTTCCCCAGCCAACAATGGGCCCATCAGGCAACACCGTGCCTGAGGTCATTTGCTGCAGCTCTTCTCTTGCCTCCAGCTCTTCACTTCCCCCTTCCACCATCCTCCCCCCCCCCCCCCCCCCCCCCCCCCCCCCTCTTCATCCCCTACTTTCAGTAGGTATGTTACAAAACTTACCTTTAGCGGCGCTGCAATTCTGCCACTGGCCGTGTGCGCGATTTTTGGCGCGTTTGAGGGGGGGGGGGGCAGAGTTAAAACGGGGTTTTTTCCCGACCTGGTCCTGAATTATATTTGTTGGAGTGCAAGATGTTTCTAAAGAATCGTTCCTACGGCCGTTCTGTGTGTTTTTTTTAAAAATTCACCCGACAATTTAATCGCTGGAATGATTTTAAAACCAGCTTTTGAAGCCGTCAATGCCGAAAACGGGGACGGAATTTATGGACCAGGTAAAAGAAAGTAGTTTATTTTTATGTATAAAAGTGTTTCTTAAGATGTAGTTAATTCACATTTTAAGTTGCGAAACGGTGATTTAGTCCCCGAGCGAACCGGCAGTGTATTTGCTGCAGATATGGGGGACTAAATTCACCGCTTCCTCAACATTCCAAATGGTCCCGTTCCAGAAAATCCCACTCGCAAGCTGATTTAAATGGCCATTAATTTACAGGTATTAAACATTAAATTCCTTCCATTTGTCCTATAAACCCATGACAATGAGATTTAAAAATTATGTTATATTCTGAATTGTTGTGTGAATGTTATTTGGACACTTAGGCTATTTAAAAATGTTAATCTATTCTTAAGAAATGGATAGATGTTTAGATCTAGTAATTGAATTTTGTAATTAGCTACAATTAGGTAACTAACTAATTATATGCTTTAATTTCAAGTCATCCAAGTAAGATTGTTTCATATTTGTTTCAGAATGCTTCAATCTATAATAACTGATAATTTATTTCAGTTCTCTTAAATTTTAATAAAGTTATCGGCTTTTAAATGTTCTCGATCACAGCTTTTGTGTTAAGTTAATGACAAAGCAATAGGGAACAAGATGCCAATTTCCGATTATGAAAATGGTCATAACTTTTTTAATACTGAAGATATGAAAGTGAATTAGGTGTTAAATTATTATTTTTATGCTTTATCTGATGACTGCTGATTTCGGTGGGCGGCGCGACTCTCGTCAGCAGCGGCCTCTGCAGTCCATCTGTGTTTTAATATTCTTTGTCTCGTTTTTATGTAGTTTTTGTTATTTTTTTTGTTGGGGTATGTGTGTGGGGGGGGGTGGAGGGGAGGGGGTAACTTTAAAATCTTTCCCCTGCACGGGAGACCCGACCTTTTCTTTGTCGGGTCTCCGTTGTCGTTGGGGCTGCAACATGGAGCGGCCTCCAACAGAAACGACCTGGGGTTCCAGCTGCGGAGCTGCCGACTACTCACCGTCACGGGGCTGGCCGAGTCTGGAGCGGGTGGAGCTTTGGTGGAGCGCTGCTGCCACCCGACCTCCGGAGTTTCGGAGGCTGCAACTGCGGGTTTGGCGGACGGCGGCACCGGGAGCCCGCGGGTCCCTGCTGGGTGACCGCTTTTCGGGGCTTCCGCAACGGCGACTTCTCCCGCCCGAGTTGCGGGGTTGAAGAGCACCTGAGCGGGGCCTTACACCATCGCCCCGCGCGGCTTGGAATGGCCGCGGGACTTTGCGAGCGCACGCCGGGGGCTCTAACACCAAGACCCGGTGAGCAACCTTGCATCACCCGGCGTGGCTTTAATGGCCGCGGGACAATCGCCATCGCCAGCCGGGGGCTTTGACTTTGACTCTGACTCTGACATCGGGGGGGAGAGTGCAGTGGAGAGATAAGTTTTTTTTTGCCTTCCATCACAGCGATGTGATGGATGTTTGTGTAAACTGTGTTGTGTCTCGGGTCTATTTGTTTGTAATGTATGGCTGCAGAAACGACATTTCGTTTGGACCTCAAGGGGTCCAAATGACAATAAATTGAATTGTATTGTATTGTATTGTATTGTAAAATCTCAAAATTTTGTAATATTACTACTTTCAGTCTGAAAAAGGGTCCTGACCCAAAACGTCACCCTTCCTTTTTCTCCAGAGATGCTGCCTCACCCACTGAGTAACGCCAGTCTATCTTTCCTACTGACTTGCCATGTAAGACTTCTTCCTGATCATCCTTTTACTATCTGGGTTTTTATAGAAGTACAAGATAAAATTAGCAGCAAAGTTTAATGGCAATTAACGATACCCAATCATTTCCAAGCCCATCTGCACGCCACTGGTTACTTGAGGCTGAAAGTAAAAACTCTCCTGCACCATTCAATTAAAAAGAGCAAATATTTAGTTTAGTTTAGAGATACAGTGCAGAAACAGGACCATGGGCCTAGTGCGTCTGCGCCAACCAGCGATCCCGCACTATCCTACACACTAGGGACAATTTACAATTTTACCGAATCCAATTAACCAAAAAATCTGTATGTCTTTGGCGTGTGGGATGAAACCGGAGCACCACGGGAAAACCCACACATGCAGCACCCGTTGTCAGGAACGAACCTGGGTTTCTGGCGTTTTAAGGCAGCAAACCTACCGCTGGGACACAATGCCCTCCTCTGTGTCTTGTTCAATCTCCAAACCCGCTGCCTCAGATACTTTAAGAAGGCTGGCTGCTAGGAAGAGAGAGAGAGAGAGAGAGCGAGCGCAGATAGAGAGAGAGCGAGAGAGAAGAGAGATGAGCGAGAAGAGGTAGAGAGAGAGAGAGAGAGAGAGGAAGGATGAGAGAGAGAGAGAGAGAAGAGAGAGAGAGAGAGAGAGAGAGAAGAGAGGAGAGAAGAGAGCGAGCGGAGAGAGAGAGAGCGAGAGCGAGTAGCGATCGAGCGATAGAGAGCATAGCGTAGAGCGCAGCGATATACAGAGGAAGAGAAGCGCCCTAGAGAGAAGCCAGAGAGATCACTATCTCTCCTCTCTCTCCCCTCCCCTCTCAACCCTCTCTCCTCTCTCCCTCTCTCTCTCTCCCTCTCCCTCTACCTCTCTCTCTCTCTATCTCTCTCTCTCTCTCTCTCTCTCTCTCTCTCTCTCTCTCTGTCCCGGAGCAGGCGACCTGGGCGCTACAGCCAGTCCCGGGGACACGAGAGATCTGGGAACTGAAGCCAGTCCCGGGGCACGCAGGTGATGTTGCCGACCCCTAGACTAAACCAAACCCTTGATCTTGTCCCACAATCCTTTTCTCAAAACTTAGCAACTTAAGTTGGGGGGTGCGTCTTCAACGCAGGTGTATCTTCATTTCCGGGAAATACGGTAGTTTATTTGGAGGTTTGAGGGTGTCCTGTGTAAACCATGCTGGAAATATGGACGTCTCTAGAGATGCTGAGCAAAATAGAACTCGTTGGATAGAACTCAAAATCATTCTGGAAATGATGAGTTTAAAGTTATAATTGCTAAGCTGCTTTGAATTCCTAGAACTCCTCAAGGCCATATTTATGATTAGTTTGGAAACAATCAGGATTACAGAGGATGGAGTTAATTCTTCAGTCAAATGCATTTGGCTCTTTCACTTCCTTGTGATAAATCCAGCCATTGGGAAGAAGGTACAAGAGCCTGAAACCGTTACCGTCCAGGTTCAGGAACAGCTTCTGCCCTACAGCCATCAAGCTATTGAACAACACAAATAGGCTTTGAACTACATAGACTTGAGGGATTTATTTTTGATTTTGCACCCCATGATTTTGATTTTAGCTAATTAACCTACAAATCTGTATGTCTTTGGAGTGTGGGAGGAAACCGAAGCTCTTGGAGAAAACCCACGCAGTCATGGGGAGAACATACAAACTCCACACAGACAGCTCCCGTAGACAGGATTGAACCCGGGTCTCCGGCGCTGCAAGTGCTGTAAGGCAGCAACTCTACTGCTGTGCCACCGTGCCGCCCTTGATTGATTGAAAGATGCAGCATGGAAGCAGGCCCTTCAGCCCACTATGTCCATGCCGGTCATCGATTGTTCACACTAGTTCTATGTCATCACACTTTTTCATTCACTTCTTACACACTCAAGATCATTTTAAAGAGGGACAATTAATTTACAACACCGCATGTTATTGGGATGTGGGAGGAAACCGGAGCACCCAGGAAAAACCATGTAATGACATCGAGAACGTAAAAATTCCACACAGACAGCACTCGACAGCAGGATCAAACCAGAGTCTCTGGCACTTTGAGACAGCTAATTGCACCACTGTGTGGAGTTTGCATGTACTCCCTTTGATTGCACGGATTTACCCCGGGTTCCTCCCACATCCCAAAGACATACGGGATTGCAGATTAATTGCCCCAACACAGCCTTAGGAAGTCCTGGTTGGTAGTTTGATTGCCTGGTGTATATTGCCCCAAGTGTGTAGGTGAGCTGTGGAACCCGGGGGGGAATGGTTGGGAATGTGGGGAGAAACGCGGGATCCATGCGGCATCTCTCTCTGACTCGGGGCGGCACTGTGGCAGTAGCGTTGCTGCCTTACAGCGCCAGGGATCCGGGTTCCATCTTGACTATAGGTGCTGCCTGTACGGAGTTTGTACGTTTTCCCTGCGACGGTGTGGGTTTTCCCCAGGTGCTCTGGTTTCCTCCTACATTTCAAAGACATACAGGTTTGCAGGTTAATTGGTTCCTGCAAATTGTAAATTGTCCCTAGTGTGTAGGACAGTGTTAGTGTACGGGGGTGATCTGGGGGTCGGTGCAGGCTCGGTGGGTTAAAGGGCCTGTTTCCATGCTGTATCTATAGTTAGTTTACGGGGGTGATCTGGGGGTCGGTGCAGGCTCAGTGGGCTAAAGGGCCTGTTTCCATGCTGTATCTATAAAGCCTAAAGTCTAATGACTATGAGTCTATGACAGCAGCTGAGGATAGGATCGAACCTGGGTCATTGGAGCTGTGAGTCACCATGTTGACTGGTTGACTGACCACAGAGTGCCAATTTTTACCCATTCTGTACACGGACACTGGCTTCGGAGTTTAGTTAAGTTTGGTCTAGTTTAGAGATACAGGCCGTTCGCCTCACCGAGTCTGCGCCGACCAGCGATCCCTGTCCACTAGCACTATCCTACACATGATGGGGGCAAGTTACAATTATACCAAGCAAATTAACCTCCAACCTTGTACGTCTTTAGAGTGTGGGAGGAAACCAGAGCACTCGGAGAAAACCTACGCAGGTCACAGGGAGAACATACAAACTCCGTACAGACAGCACCCGTTGTCAGGATCAAACCCAGGTCGCTGGTGCTGTAAGTCAGCAACTCTACCACTGCGCCAGTTTCTCGTTCACTGATTTAATTGCAATTAAACTTTGGTTTCAACATGACGTTGGCCCTAGGCTGCTGCTCCCGGCAAGCAACCAGCTATAGGGAGAGGGCGAGCAAGCTAGGACTTTATTACATGGAGCGCAGGAAGCTGAGGGGTGATCTCATAGAGGTGTATAAACTCATTGAAATCATGAAGGGAACAAATAGGGTTGGAGTATTTTAATAAGTGGCAATGTTTTGACAATTGTCCCACCAAGTCCGTAACGAGCAGAAAGGACTCATTTCAGGAGGCTTGGTGTTGGAAGGAGCTAGGTTTATGATATAACCCTTCTTTTGGGACAAGAGTGGCAATCAATGCGGACCACAAAAACAGTGTATTCTTTTATTGATTAACACCTCCGACTGAACAAAGAAATTGGAAGGATTGGCACCAATATATTTATTGGTATTTGAAATTTCATATTGTGGACAACAGATTGAAATGGGGTTAAAATGTTCGTTATGTAAATATATCAGAAAAATAAAGAAGCACAACAGTTTCACCCTTTTTATTAAAGAAATTGACAATGTTTAAAATTATTTCAAAAATGTTTTATAAGGAAAGCAAATGGAAACAATCTTTTTGGATGACAATGTAGATAACACTGTTAGTAAATCTGCGGATAACATCAAAATAGGTGATCTAGAGTACTATGTATTGTAAACACACTCATATATATATATACCCTACTATGTCTCTATTACACGTATATATAGTGTTATATTGGGCAGCTTGTACGGTACATGTGTGTGTGAGCACATGCATGTGAGTGTGTATATATATATATATATATATATACAGTATATGGAATTCCAGGTGTATATATATTTATAGAAGCTGCTCCTGAACCTGGACGTTACAGTTTTCAGGCTCCCGTATCTTCATCCCTATGGTAGGAGTGAAATGAGTGTGTGGCCAGGATGGTGTAGGTCTCTGATAATGCTGGTGGCTTTTTGAGGCAGCGACTCCTGTAAATCCCTTCAATGGTGAAGATGTTTAAGTTCGGTACCCATGTTCAGAAGAGTCTTGACCTGAAACGTGGTCTATCCATGTTCTCCAGAGATGCTGCCTGACCTGCTGACTGAGTTACTCCAGCACATTGTGTCCCTATTTCCAATGGCATCATGTTGTATAGGATGTGTATGAAGGAACTGCAGATGTTGGTTTAAACGAAGATAGCCACAAAAAGCTGGAGTAACTCAGCGGGACAGGCAGCATCTATGGAGAGAAGGAATGGGTGACGTTTCAGGTCGAGACCCTTCTTCAGACTGGTTAAGGAGAAGGGAAACAAGAGATCTAGACAGTGATGTGGAGAAGTAAAGAACAATGAATGAAAGATATGCAAAAAGGTAATGATGATAAAGGAGACAGGCCATTCAAAGTGGATATAATTATGACAAAAGACATTTTAGCAGATATACGGACAGGAATTGTTTAGAGGGCTATGGGACTAACACACCATGACAAGGTGGGCTGAAGGGCCTGTTTCCACACTCTATGTCTATGACTAATTTGTGAAGTATAACCATATATAACCATATAACAATTACAGCACGGAAACAGGCCTTCTCGACCCTTCTAGTCCGTGCCGAACACTTATTCTCCCCTAGTCCCATCTACCTGCACTCAGACCATAACCCTCCATTCCTTTCCCGTCCATATAACTATCCAATTTATTTTTAAATGATAAAATCGAACCTGCCTCCACCACCTTCACTGGAAGCTCATTCCACACAGCTACCACTCTCTGAGTAAAGAAGTTCCCCCTCATGTTACCCCTAAACTTCTGTCCCTTAATTCTCAAGTCATGTCCTCTTGTTTGAATCTTCCCTACTCTCAGTGGGAAAAGCTTATCCACGTCAACTCTGTCTATCCCTCTCATCATTTTAAAGACCTCTATCAAGTCCCCCCTTAACCTTCTGCGCTCCAAAGAATAAAGACCTAACTTGTGCAACCTTTCTCTGTATCTTAGTTGCTGAAACCCAGGCAACATTCTAGTAAATCTCCTCTGTACTCTCTCTATTTTGTTGACATCCTTTCTATAATTAGGCGACCAAAATTGTACACCATACTCCAGAATTGCCCTCACCAATGCCTTGTACAATTTTAACATTACATCCCAACTTCTATACTCAATGCTCTGATTTATAAAGGCCAGCACACCAAAAGCTTTCTTTACCACCCTATCTACATGAGATTCCACCTTCAGGGAACTGTGCAAAGTTATTCCCAGATCCCTCTGTTCACCTGCATTCTTCAATTCCCTACCATTTACCATGTACGTCCTATTTAGATTTGTCCTGCCAAGATGTAGCACCTCACACTTATCAGCATTAAACTCCATCTGCCATCATTCAGCCCACTCTTCCAACTGTCCTAAATCTCTCTGTAGACTTTGAAAATCTACTTCATTATCCACAACACCACCTATCTTAGTATCATCTGCATACTTACTAATCCAATTTATCACACCATCATCCAGATCATTGATGTACATGATAAACAACAGTGGACCCAACACAGATCCCTGTGGCACCCCACTAGTCACTGGCCTCCAACCTGACAAACAGCCATCCACCATTACTCTCTGGCATCTCCCATTCAGCCACTGTTGAATCCATCTTGCTACTCCACCATTAATACCCAACAATTGAAACTTCTTAACCAACCTTCCATGAGGAACCTTGTCAAAGGCCTTACTGAAGTCCATATATACAACATCCACTGCTTTAACCTCATCAATTTCCCGAGTAACCTCATCAAAAAATTCAAGAAGATTAGTCAAACATGACCTTCCAGACACAAATCCATGTTGACTGTTCCTAATCAGAACCTGTTTATCCAGATGCTTATATATATTATCTCTAAGTATCCTTTCCATTAATTTTCCCACCACTGACGTCAAACTAACAGGTCTATAATTGCTAGGTTTACTCTTAGAACCCTTTTTAAACAATGGAACAACATGTGCAGTACGCCAATCCTCCGGCACTATTCCTGTTTCTAATGACATTTGAAATATTTCTGTCATAGCCTCTGCTATTTCTACACTAACTTCCCTCAATGTCCTAGGGAATATCCTGTCCGGACCTGGAGACTTATCCACTTTTATATTTCTCAAAAGTGTCAGTACTTCTTCTTCTTTGAATCTCATAGTTTCCATAGCTACTCTACTTGTTTCCCTTACCTCACATATTTCAATATCCAATATTACAAACTCCAAACCATCCAGCCCATTTACAGAATGTGTTTCCCAGTCTATGTGTGGAAAATTGAAATCTCCCACAATCACTACCTTGTGCTTACTACTAATGTCTGCGATCTCCTTACATATTTGCTCTTCCAATTCTCGCTCCCCATTTGGCGGTCTATAATACACCCCTAAAAGTGTTGCTACCCCTTTCCCATTTCTCAGTTCCACCCAAATAGCCTCCCTAGACGAGCCCTCTAATCTATCCTGCCAAAGCACTGCTGTAATATCTTCCCTGATAAGCAATGCAACACCTCCACCTCTTGCCCCTCCAATTCTATCACACCTGAAGCAACGAAATCCTGGAATATTTAGTTTCCAATCACAGCCCTCCTGCAACCATGTTTCACTGATCGCCACAACATCATACTTCCAGGTGTCAATCCAGGTCAATCCAAGTAAATCAACTCAATTACTTTAAAATAGAAAGAAGCCACTTGGTGCCTTTCTCAATGTTTTTCTCACTTATTTTAGTTTTCATTTTACGAGCAGGCAAATCTGTGATTTATTTTCAGTGGGAGAAGGAGGGAATGGATAGACTGGCCTGTTTTCCCTGAAGCTAAGGAGGCTGAGAGATGACGTACTAAAGGTATACAACATTTTGAAAAGTTCAAATAGTTTTGTGGTGAGAGGGAGGAGACAAAATATTATTTTCATGCAGAGTCGCTGCCAAAGGAGGAAGAAACAACAGCAATATTTAAGAGGCCAGGACTTGAGTGAGCAAGACATAGAGGGGTATGGAATTAATGCAGGCAAGCGAGATTAGTGAAGATAGACATGATGTGTCGGCATTGTCATGATGGGCCGAAGGGCCACCATTAAGGGCAACTCAATAACATCTCACATTCTACTTGGATTGAGCAGAATTGAAAGATACAGTATGGAAACAGGACCTTCAGCCCAGGAGTCCCTGCCAAGCTTCAATCACACGTTCATGTTGGTTCTCAGTTATCCCACTTCTTTCATCCACTCTCTATAAAGCTACAATTAACCTACAAACCTGCACATCCTTGGAATGTGGGAGGTAACCAGATCACCCGGACGGAACCCACGTGGTCACAGAAGCATGTGCAAACTCCACAATAACAGCACCCAGGGTGGGAATCAAACCCAGGTCACTAATGCTCTGAGACAGCAGCTCCACCGGTTGAGGGTAGAGAACCCGCCATGGAAACGTCCACCGAGTCCGCGCCGATGAACGATTACATTCGACACATTAGGGACAATTTTACAGAGGTTAATTAATCTACCAACCTGTACGCCTTTGAAGTGTGCAAAGAAACCAGTGCACCCAGAGAAAACCCACATGGTCACAGGGAGAATATGCAAACTCCGTGCAGACAGCACCCGTAGTCAGGATCAAACCCGGGATCTCTGGTGCTGTAAGACACTGTGCCTCCCTTGACCAGAAATGTCAGAAACATTTTTGCCTGCACGGATGCTGCTTGTTTCAATCGGTCCTTGCAGCATCCAGTTTCCTGTTCCCCAATTACACACGTACTTGGTGAGACGGCACCTTCAACATTGGGTACAATTTTGGTCCATTAACCTAAAAAATTATCAATGCCTTCCCAGAGGGAGTGTAATCAAAGTTAGATGCCTAGGACGGTGTCTTCGATGCCTCACCCAATGTCTTATTTAACTGCAACATGACCTCCCAACTTCTATACTCCATACTCTGACTAATCCAACTTTGTCACAAGAGGGTAGATTGGAATTGTCCAGCAGAGTATAGATGAGAAGGGAGACCTTATTCAAACAACGGTTGCACAGACTGGATGCAAGGAGAGAAGGTCCAGAACAAGATAAGGAGCAAGAAATTAACAAACAAGCAATTTTGCTTAGTTTAGCTTTTTGTTAAGTTTACAGTGTGGAAACAGGCCCTTCGGCCCACTGAGTCCACTCCGACCAATGATCATCCGAACTATAATACAAAGTGGGTGCAATTTACAGAAACCAATTAATCTACAAGCCTATGTACTTAAAATGTGGGAGGAAACCGGAGCACCTGGAGAAAACCCACCCTGTCAATACAATACAATACAATTTATTTGTTGTCATTTGAACCCAGAGGTTCAAACGAAATTTGGTTTCTACAGTCATACAATCAAGAAGAACCAAGACACAACACAATTTACACGAACATCCATCACAGTGAATCTCCTCCTCACTGTGATGGAAGGCAAAGTCTTATCTCTCCCCTGCACTCCTCGTTCTCCTCCCGATGTCAGAGTCAAAGCCCCCGGCGGGCGATGGTAAATAAGTCCCACGGCAATTATAAAGCCGCGCCGGGCGATGCAAGGCCGCGCTCCGGGTCTTGGTGTTGGAGCCCCGGCGTGCGCTAACAAGTCCCGCGGCCATTTAAAGCCGCGCCGGGCGATGATGTAAGCCCCCGCTCCAGGTCATCCTCAACCCCGCAACTCAGGCGGGAGAAGTCGCCGTTGTGGAAGCCCCGAAAAGCGGTCTCCCAGCAGGGACCCGCGGGCTCCCGGTGTTACTGTCCACCAGACCTGCGGTAAGCCTCTGAATCTCCGGGGTCGGGTCGCAGCCGCGCGCCACCACAGCTCCACCCGTTCCGAACTCGGCCAGCTCCACGATGATAAGTAGGTCCGCAGCTCCGCCACTGGAGCCCCTGGTCGTTCCGGTTGGAGGCCGCTCCACGGTGCTCGGCCCCAACGACAACGGAGACCTGACAGAGAAAAGGTCGGGTTCTCCGTGCAGGGGAAAGATTTTAAAAAGTTTCCCCACCCCCCCCCCACCCCCCGCCTCCCACACACATACCCAGTTAAAAAAAAAAAAAAAACTACATACAAACGAGACCAAAAATAAAAAAACGACAGACGGCCTGCAGAGGCCGCTGTGACGTGAGTCGAGCCCGCCCACCCGACAAACACAGAGGGAACGTACAAAGTCCGTACCGACAGCACTCGTAGTCAGGATCAAACCCAGGTCTCTGGCTCTTTGAGGCACCAACTCTACCACTGCATCACTGTGCTGCCCTGATTTCTATACGCAGAGGGTGGTGAATACATTTAAGAAGAAATAGATATTTCTAGAGGCAAAAGCCATTAAGGGGCGAGGGAATTACAGCATCAAGGGATATAGGGAAAAAGCAGGAACTGGGTAATGATTTTGGAGGATCAGCCATGATCATATTGAATGGCGGTGCTGGCTCGTAGGGCTGAATGGCCTACTCCTGCACCCATTTCCTATATTTCTAAGAGAATGGGGATGTTATTGAGATAAGGACCAGGCTGCCTGTGCTGAATGGTGGGACAAGCTAGACTGGCCAAATGGCTTACTCCTAGTTATCGAGTCACACAGCATGGAAACAGGCCCTTCAGCCCAACTTGTCCATGCCAACCAAGATGCCCCACCTACACTAGTCGCATTTGTCTGTGCTTGGCCCATATCCTTCTAAGCCTTTCCCATCCATGCACCCATTCAAGATTCTTTAAATGCTGTTATAGTACCTGCCTCAACTACATCAACTGGCAGATCATTACGTATATCCACCACCCTCTGTGAAACATTTGCCCCTCAGGTTCTTATTAAATCTTTCCCCTCTCACATTAAACGTATGTCCTATGGTTCTTGATTCCCCTACACTGAGGAAAAGGTCTGTGCATTCACCCTATCTATTCTCCTTGTGATTTTACACAACTCTACAAGATCACCACTCAGCTTCCTATGTTTCAAGGAATAAAGTCCTGTCCTGCCCAACTTCTCCCTCTAGGTCCAGGCCCTCGAGTCCTGGCAATATCCTCATTCATTTTCTCTGCACTCTTTCCTGCTTAATGCCATATTATTTTCTATAAGGCACGGTGGTGCAGCGGTAGAGATGCTGCCTTACAACGCCAGAGCCACGGGTCCTGGGTTCGATCGCGACCATGGGTGTCTGTATGGAGTTTGTATGTTCTTCCTGTGACTTGTGTGGGTTTTCTCCGAGATATTCGGTTTTACTCCCACACTCTTAACGTAGGTTAATTGGCTTGGTATAAATGTAAATTGTCCCTAGTGTGTATCGGATAATGTTAATGTGCGGGGATCGCTGGTCGGCGTGGACTCGGTGGGCTAAAGGGCTTGTTTCCACACTGTATCTCTAAACTAAATTAAACTAAACTAAACTCTGTTCCCATTCCTGCCCTTGCTAAATGAACATGTCCCCAATTAAGCAATGCCGCATTTTTAAAGTTCCTTGTTTTCCCCTCTGTTTGTTGCTTTGCCCAACTCATCTTTGCAACCAACCCCAGCCTTGTGACCCTTGGAGGTATCTGCCCGCCTCCAATTTCGACCTTGGGAGAATTCCTCGGTTTTAATCCCTCAAAAGCTGCTGGATGTGCCTTCAGCAGCCATAGGTCTCTGGTGTGGAATCCAATTCAACTAACCGCTCCGCTTTCCCCTTTCAAGGGGTTTTCACAAACCCATCACTCGTCCCCGAATGCAGCTCAGCTTCAGGGTGTGTGTGGGAACGGTCCAGAGGAATGTCCCGAGGACGTTTTGCTGAATATTATCACCAGGTGATGGTTCGATGGCAGCCTGGTCAACAGTCTGTCTATCCTTTTCGTCTATTTTTTTGTTATTTTTAGTGTGTATCAAAAGTTTGTGTAAATGTTCTCTGGTTTGTTTTATGTGGGGGGTGGGGGAGGGGGTCGGGGAAAACTTTTTTTCAATCTCTTACCTTCCCGGAGATGCGATTGTTTTCCGGGTCGTATCTCCAGTCGCTCTGCGGCCTAACATCATGGAGCTGGAGGCCTTGCTCGGGACTGACATTGAGCCCCACCGCGGGGCCGTGGACTTACCATCGGAGCTGATCCCTTGCCTGGGATCGATGCTCCAACTGCGGCCTGCGGATTTTACCATCGAGAGCTCCCAGTCTCGGGGTGTGACCGATGTCGGGAAGCTCCAAAAGCCGCATGACGTTCGACTAGCCCCGACCCGGGGTAGATTGCCCGGCGCGGGGGAGCTGAGATTCCACCCGATGCAGGAGCTTGATCGCCCTGACGTGGAAGGCCCACCGCCGGCTACGGGAGTAAGATCATCCCGTCACGGAAGGCTTCAGGCCCCCGACCTCCGGAGGACAGAAAAGGGAAGAGATTGAACTTTTTTTTCACCTTCCATCATGTTAATGTTAAAATGTATTTTGTTTGTTCTCTTGCTTTTTATCATGGTAGGCTGCAAGACCAGCCTCACGCAAGGGAGATACACGTGGCGGCATAATCAGGTACTAAAAAGCCTGGCATCAGCCCTTGAGAACAGGCGGTGTGCGACCAACTCCTTGCCTCCGAGAGCAAGCAACCCCCCCCCCCCCCAAGGGCAACAACCTTTGTCCGAGAAGGACAGAAAACATCTAAACATCCTTCCACCAGATCAGAAGAAGGAAACCTATGCAGGGCCCGCGACTGGAGGATGCTGGCGGACATCGGCCGACAACTAGTTTTTCCACCTGAAATTGCTTCCACCAACCTCAGGCCAGACTTGGTGTTCTGGTCCCCTTCACAGAAGACTGCTTACATCATAGAGCTCACAGTTCCATGGGAGAACTCTGTTGAGGAGGCCTATGAGCGTAAGAAGCTGCGTTACGCAGAGCTTGCAGCAGAGGCAACGCAGCGTGGCTGGAACACCAAAGTCTATCCAGTTGAAGTGGGATGCAGAGGATTTGTTGCGTCATCTACCATCAGACTGCTGAAGGAGCTTGGAATCCACGGTCAGGACTCTGCGGAAGACCATAAGATCACTCTCAGAGGCGGCTGAAAGAAGCAGCCGGTGGATTTGGCTCAAGCGGAAAGACCCATGCTGGGCCCCAAGTATTTCAGGGTGAATCTTTGGGACGGTTTGACACGGGACACGCGCTGAGGGCTGATCATCCTGCAGCGGGCCGCCCTTGTGGAGGGTGTATAGTGTTAAAAGGCCGAAACACACAGTGATGCAAGGGTACACTACTGATGATGTGTCCTGTGCCCAACTGTCCTGAAGGTTACCCAGGCCAAGATATACGTATCCACTCCCCCCCCGCCCCCCCTCCGATGTTGAGCGTCTACCACTCTCAACAATCAACGAATGTCGTGAAATGCTCCCCACCTATTGGCACAAGGGACTTCTTAACATCTTGTCCTGTGTATTTGATTCTTATGACTGTATGGCAAAGTACATTCCTCGTGTGTTGCAAAACATACTTGGCTAATTAAATATGATTATGATTATGATGATATCAGTGTCATAAGTTTGTGATTAGGGAGTAGTCTTCTGCCTATATTCCCCCCTCAGGTCTAGGTGTTCTATGTTCCCTCGTTTGTTTTTATTGTGATGTCTAACTTCTTGTTGTTCTCCCTGTTCAGCAGTCCTGTACACCAGGAAACATACTCTTAAGGGATTGGACAGTTGTTATTGAGATAAGGACCAGGCTGCCTGCGCTGAATGGTGGGACAGGCCCTTCAGCCCAACTCGTCCATGATGTCTAACTTCTTGTTGTTCCCCTCGTTTGTTTTATTGTGATGTCTAACTTCTTGTTGTTCTCCCTGTTCAGCAGTCCTGTACACCAGGAAACATACTCTTAAGGGATTGGACAGTTGTTATTGAGATAAGGACCAGGCTGCCTGCGCTGAATGGTGGGACAGGCCCTTCAGCCCAACTCGTCCATGCCAACCAAGATGCCCCACCTAGGCTAGTCATATTTGTCTGTTCTTCCTGTGACCTACGTGGGTTTTCCACGAGATATTCGGTTTTACTCCCACACTCTAATGACGTACCGGCCTGTAGGTTTAAATGTATAAATGTAAATTGTCCCGAGTGTGTGTCGGATAATGTTAATGTGCGGGGATCGCTGGTTGGTGTGGTCTCAGTGGGCTAAAGGGCTTGTTTCTGCACTGTATCTCTAAACTAAACTAAACTCTGTTCACATTCCTGACCTTGCGAAATGAACATGTCCCCAATTAAGCAATGCCTCCGTTTTAAAGTTCCTTGTTTTCCCCTCTGTTTGTTGCTTTGCCCAACTCATCTTTGCAACCAACCCCAGCCTTGTGACCCTTGGAGGTATCTGCCCGCCTCCAATTTCGACCTTGGGAGAATTCCTCGATTTTAATCCCTCAAAAGTTGCTGGATATGCCTTCAGCAGCCAGAGGTCTCTGGTGTGGAATCCAATTCAACTAACCGCTCCTCATTCCCCTTTCAAGGGGTTTTCACAAACCCACCACTCGTCCCCAAATGCAGCTCAGCTTCAGGTTGTGTGTGGAAACTGTCCAGAGGAATGCCCCGGGGACATTTTGTTGAATATCGCTGTCATAAGGTTTTTGATTAGGGAGTAGTCGCCTTCTGCCTATTTCCCCCTCCAGGTCTAGGTGTTCCATGTTCCCTCATTTGTTTTTATTATGATGCCTAACCTCTTGTTGTTCTACCTGTTCAGCAGTCCTGTACACCAGGAAACATATTCTTAAGGGATTGGGCAGGCTAGATACAGGAAAAATGTTCCCGATGTTGGGGGAGTCCAGAACCAGGGGTCACGGTTTAAGAATAAGGGGTAGGCCATTTAGGACTAAGTTGAGGAAAAAGCTTTTTCTCCCGAAGAGTTGGGAATCTGTGGAATTCTCAGCCACACAAGGCAGTGGAGGCCAATTCACTGGATGTTTTCAAGATTTAGCTTGAAGATTTAGATTTAGCTCTTAGGGCTAAAGGAATCAAGGGGTATGGGGAAAAAGCAGGAAAGGGGTAAGGATTTTAGATGATCAGCCATGGTCATATTGAATGGTAGTGCTAGCTCGAAGGGACAAATAGCCTACTCCTGCACCTATTTTCTATGTTCCTATGATGAGCTGCGTGTGCCTTCAGCAGCCAGACCACACACACACACCAAGTCACCCACCTGACAGGCCTTTCCACACATACACACCCTGGAGGGGCTTGCCGTGACCCTTGACCTGTGACTTTTGACCTCCAATGTTGTTCCTGATCTTAGACCCAGACATAAGTAGAAACAAGGAAAATCTTCTTAACATTTAGAGATACAGCATGGCAACAGGCCCCACAGCCCACGAGTCAACGCCGACCATCGATCACCCATACACTAGTTCTGTCCTAAACACTAGACCCAATGTAGAGAAGCCGATTACGCTACAACCTTGCACATCTTTGGGACGTGGGATGGAACCAGAGCACCTGGAGAAAACCCACGCGGTCACAGGGAGAACGTGCAAACTCCGTAGAGACAGCACCCGAAATCAAGAGCGAACCCAAGTCGCTGGCGCTGTAAGGCAGCAACTCTACACTATGCCGCCCTACAGGTGTTGGTTCACCAAAAAAAGACGCAAAATGCTGGAGTAAGTCAGCGGGTCAGGCAGCATCTCTGGAGAACATGGATAAAGTGACGTTTCGGGTCCGAACTTTTCTTCGGACGACAGCTGTTTAAGAAGGTGGTTCACCATTAACTTGAGTGCAATCAGTTGGCCTTGCTGGTGGTGCCCGAATTCTGAAACATTATTCAGGGTCCACCACTGACTTTCTGGCAACTGATGGTCTGACTGGAGATAGGTGGAGATACTTATGTTTCTCAGCTCCATCGTTATGATGAAGAACCCGCGATCAATAACGATTAAGCAGCACTCCGGGAACATTTACATTGAATGAAAATATTAATTTAATGAAAAACACCTCTTTTAATCTGGACAAAATTACGAGACTTTATTTGTGGCATATGCTCTTTCAAGACGTGCGCCTCCCTCATGAAAGAGTTCAGTGTTTATGAGGAATGGCTGACGTCAGACTTCTGAAAAAGGGTCTCGACCCGAAACGTCACCCATTCCTTCTCTCCAGAGATGCTGCCTGTCCCGCTGAGTTACTCCAGCATTTTGTGTCTATCTTCGGTTTAAACCAGCATCTGCAGTTCCTTTCTACACATACGAGTTAATTGTTTAAGAAGTAGCTGCAGATGCTGGAAAATCGAAGGTAGACAAAAAAGCTGGAGAAACTCAGCGGGTGCGGCAGCATCTATGGAGCGAAGGAAATAGGCAAAGTTTCGGGCCGAAACCCTTCTTCAGACTGATGGGAGGTGGAGGGGAGAAGAAAGAAAAAGGAGGAGGAGGAGCCCGAGGGCTGAGGGATGGGAGGAGACAGCCCGAGGGCTGATGAAGGGAAGGAGACAGCAAGGGCTAACAAAATTGGGAGAATTCAATGTTCATGCCCGCAGGATGCAGACTCCCCAAGCGGAATATGAGGTGCTGTTCCTCCAATTTCCGGTGTTGCTCGCTCTGGCCATGGAGGAGACCCAGCACAGAGAGGTTGGATGGGGAATGGGAGGGGGCGTTGAAGTGCTGAGCCACCGGGAAGTCAGGTTGGTTATTGCGGACCGAGCGGAGGTGTTCGGCGAAGCGATTGCCCAACCTCCGCTTGGTCTCACCGATGTAGATCAGTTGACATCTAGAGCAGCGGATGCAATAGATGAGGTTGGAGGAGATGCAGGTGAACCTCTGTCGCACCTGGAATGACTGCTTGGGTCCTTGAATGGAGTCGAGGGGGGAGGTAAAGCGACAAGTGTTGCATCTCTTGCGGTTGCAAGGGAAAGTGCCCGGGGAGGGGGTGGTACGGGAGGGAAGGGAAGATTTGATAAGGGAGTTACGGAGGGAGCGGTTTTTGCGGAAGGCAGACATGGGGGGAGATGGGAAGATGTGGCGAGTGGTGGGGTCACGTTGGAGGTGGCGAAACTGACGGAGGATTACTTGTTGTATGTGACGGCTGGTGGGGTGAAAGGTGAGGACTAGGGGGACTCTGCCCTTGTTACGAGTGGGGGGATGGGGAGAGAGAGCAGTGTTGCGGGGTATGGAAGTGACCCTTGTGCGAGCCTCATCTATGGTGGAGGAGGGGAACCCCCATTCCCTGAAGAATGAGGACATTTCAGATGCCCTGGTGTGGAACGCCTCATCCTGGGAGCAGATGCGGCGTAGACGGAGGAATTGGGAGTAGGGGATGGAGTCCTTACAGGAAGCAGGGTGGGAAGAAGTGTAGTCTAGATAGCCATGGGAGTCAGTAGGTTTATAGTGGACGAGTTAATTGTTTACTTCGTTGCCATCTGTTAATTCTTATTTGAGTTTCTAACAGTCCATGGTGCATTAGAGACACAGGAGGGGTATAATTAGTGGGTCAGATGTGTATCATTTAATTATTATTACGTGAGCTCTGTTGGTCCGGCAAAGTGGATAATCCTGCAAGTCTCTGGAACCAAGGGTGCCGGGAAATTGGCGGTGGACTAGATTAAAAAAAACAATATACATTTGGGCGGCACGGTGGCACAGCGGTAGAGTTGCTGCCTTACCGTGCCAGATACCTGGGTTCGAACCTGACTACAGGTGCTGTCTGAACAGAGTTTGTACGTTCTCCCCATGACCTGCATTGGTTTTCTCCGGGTGCTTCAGTTTCTTCCCACACTCCAAAGACATACAGGTTTGTAGGCTAATTGGCTCCAGTAAAATTATAAATTGTCCCTAGAGTGTATAGGATAGGATATTGCTAGTGTACAGGGATCGCTGGTCGGCTGAAGAGCCAGTTTCCGCGCTGTATCTCTAAACTAAACATACATCTCTGAGATAAGATCGATATGAAGAAGTCAGACGAGGGGTCCCAACCCAAAACATCACCTATCCATGTTCTGATGGATAGATGCTGCCTGAGTCGCTGAGTTACTCCAGCACTTTGTGTCTTTCTTTGGACCTACGTTGCCGAGTGCGAGGAGGGTCGCCACGGGCAACCGTCGGGAGTGAGAAGGGACGTCGAGACCGAACGGGAACCGTCGAGAGAGTAAGAGGGGAACATCGGGAGCGAAGGGGACCGTGGCGAGTGAGGGGGACGGTCGAGAGGGAGGTGCGACCATCGAGAGGGAGGGAACAGTAAAGAGAGTAAGGGGACCACTGAGAGCATAGGGGGACAGTGGAGAGGGAGGGGGATGGTCGAGAGGGAGGGGGACCCAGACCACCGAGAGTGAGACGGGCTGCTGAGAGCTACCCGGTGGGGTACAGCCGAGAACCATGAGGGGACCTGGCTGGGGCCACCTGCTGCTAACAGCCGCAACAGGCCTGGATCGACACTGCGAGCAGAAGTTAAGACTGTTCAATTCACATTTTGTAATGTTTTCACTGAAAATTTCAGTGCCAGAAACACAGCGACACTTGTGTACTGCCGAGGTGAGGTCTGATGAATGATTTTACCAGATTGTATGCAACACAAAGCATTTCACTGCACCTAGGTACATGTGACAATAAAGCATCAATGAATTGAATCATTTTCATTGTCCACAGAATACTTTCAGCTGTCATGAGTCTTCAGGACTTATTTCCTTTTCTAAATAACAGCCAAATGCAGAATATGGATGCCACATAAAAATGATTCAAATGTTTGTATTTCTTTGGAGTGTTGCAATGACTTCTGAAATTACTCCCTGTCATCATGCATCAAACAAGAAACCATGCAAATGTGTTGTGGCAAGATACACATCTCTCCAGGGGTTAGTGTGATTAAAATATATAGCAAGGAAACAGGCCCAGATACAGCGTGAAAATAGGCCCTTCAGCCCATCAAGTCGACACCGACCATCGATCACCTGTTCACACTTGTTCGATGTTCATAACATAGATGGTCGTCATGGACTCAGTGGACCAAAGGGCCTGTATGTTTAACCGGACTTTATCTTGCACTAAACATTATTCCTTTTATCCAGTATCTGTACACTGTGGATGGCTTGATTGTAATCATGTATAGTCCTTCTGCAGACTGGATAGCACGCAACAAAAAAAGCTTTTCAATGTGCCTTGGTACACGTGACAATAAACTAAACTACACTAAACTATCCCGCATCCACATCCACTCTCTCCACACTGTGGGAATTTAAAGAGGCCAATTAACCTACAAACACACATGTCTTTGGGATGTGGGAGGAAACTAGAGCACCCAGAGGAAACCCACGTGGTCACAGGAACGTGCAAACACAGATAGCACCTGAGGTCAGGATTAACACCGTGTAGCTGTAATGGTGTCGGTGTAAATTTCCTGCATTAATGACACTGATAGAAAATGTGACATTGGTCCTTGCACATTGTTTCTTATATAATCCGGAGTCTGGCGTCTGGAAGTTACTGACGTGCCAGCAATTGATGAAAGGATTGGGATTGCACCAGGAAGTGGAGACAAACATCTCACAACGTTCCAGGGATGGGAAGCAATGTGACCTTCAACCGGGATCGGCTGATTGACTGATCGATTGGTTGATTGATTGAAAGGTACAGCGTGGCCAAGTGGAGGAAATGCTCCACTCCTCGTAGATGTTCAGTCGGGCGGTGTTGAGCTGTGCCCTGGGGTCTCTGCAGTGACAGCTCCCACACTGTGCTGATAAATGGACGATCCAAAGGGGCACAATGGAATGCTGATACACATTCAAAGAGCATTGAGTCACGGAGCCCGACAGCACAGAAACATTTCCATGCTGATCAAGAGGCCCTGGCAGACTGAGCAGAGGTGTCCAGAGAAACGGTCGTTCAGCCTGTGCTTGGTCTCACCGATAAGAGTCCACACCTAGAACAGCGTATTCAGTAGATGAGGTTAGAGGAGGTGTAAGTGATCCTCTGCCTCTCCTGAAAGGACCTTTGGGGTCCTTGGACGGAGTCGAGGGAGGAGGTATAGAGACAGGTACCAGCCTGGGCCTACCTGATCTCCCGGTTAGCAAACACTTTAACTTCCCTCCCTATTGACATATTGTCCTTTCCGTCCAGGGCCCCCATTGTCAGAGTGAGGCCAAACGCAAAGTGGACAAACAGTGCCTCATATTTCACTTGGGCAGCAGTATGAATATTGATTTTTCTAACTTCAATTAACCCATGCTTTCCCTCTCTCTCTCCATCCCTCCCCCACCCTAGTTGTCCTTCTAGTTTCACTGTCCTCCTGATTAATTTTACTGTGTGTATGCCTCGTTGTCACCTTCCCCTCAGCCAACAATAAACCATTATACATTTCCGTGATCATCGCTTGCTTTGATCTGTATTTTTCACACCTTACATGCTCCTTGTACCCTTCCATATCTCTAGTTTCCCTCCCCCCTGACAGTCTGAAGAAGGGACTCGACCCGAAATGTCACCCATTCCTTCCAGCATTTTATGCCTATCTTTTTGGGTAAACCAGCATCTGCAGTTCCTTCCTACACATAGAATCTTTGAGGTCATGTTGTAATTATATAAGATGTTGGTGGGGTATTGTCAAGCTACAAAAGGGTGCAGAAAAGATTTACAAGGATGTTGCCAGGACCCGAGACCCTGAGCTATAGGGAGAGGTTGAGCAAGCTAGGATTCTATTTCTCAGAGCGCAAGAGGATGAAAGTGTACAAGATCATGAGAGGAATAGATCGGGTTAAATGTAAAGTCTTTTGTCCAGAGGAAGGGAAATGAGAACCAGAGGATATAGGTTTAAGGTGAGGGGGGAAAGATTTAATAGGAACCCGAGGGGTATATTTTTTGTACAATGGGTGGTGGGTGTATGGAACGAGCTGCCAGAGGAGGTAGTTGAGGCAGGTACAATCGCAATGTTTAAGAAACGTCTGGACAGGTACATGGATAGTACAGGTTTAGAGGGATATGGGCAAAATGCAGGCAGGTAGGACTAGTGAAGATGGGGCATGTTGGTCAGCGTGGGCTAGTTAGGACGAAGGGCCTGGTTTCATGCTGTATAACACTATGACTGTTCATATACACGCCCAAATCTCTTTTAAATGTTGTTATGGTACCTGCCTCAACTATCTCCACCGACAGCTCGACCCACATACCCACAACAGTCTGAATGAAAATACTGTCTCTCAGATTCCAGATAAATCTTGCTCCTCTCACCTGCCCCTCTGGTTCATGCTTCCCCTACTCCGGGTAGTAGATTCTGTACACTCCCCTCATGCTTTTATACATCTGTATGAATCACTCCTCATTCACCGGAGTGCCAAAGAATAGCCTGCCGAACCTTTCCCCATAGCTCAAGCCATTGGGCACAATGGATACAATACAATACAATACCAATACAATACCGTTTATTTGTCATTTGAACCTCACATGAAGTTCAAACGAAATTTGGTTTCTGCAGTCATACAAGAAAAGAACCAAGACACACACCAACACAATTTACACAAACATCCATCACAGTGAATCTCCTCCTCACTGTGATGGAAGGCAAAGTCTTGTCTTTCCCCTGCTCTCCATTCTTCTCCCGAAGTCAAAGTCAAAGCCCCCGGCGGGCGCTAGCAAGTCCCACGGCCATTTAAAGCCGCGCCGGGCGATGTAAGGCCCTGCTCCGGGTCTTGATGTTGGAGCCCCCGGTGGGCACTAGCAAGTCCCACGGCCATTTAAAGCCGATCCGGGCGATGTAAGGCCCCGACGATTAGAGGTGAACCTGGAGGTAGTGTGTTGCTGTCTTATTGTTGATGTAAACCTTCCTGGTGGCAAGGCCTTTGGTTTAGGATGAACTGGTGATGATGCTGAGGGATTTTAATATTTTCATTGACAAATGAGAGTCTGACTCACTTTGGCATTGTGGATTGAGAGGATTAAGTCAGCAATGGTAAACAGGCAATATAAGTAATTGGGAATTGTAATTACTCTATGATAGTTTCTGTTCATTGTAGTTTAAGATTTAAAGTAAGTTAAATTTCCCTCTTCATAAAGTAATGCATTGAAACAACAAATATAACAGAGAGAGGGTGGCACGGTGGCGCAGCAGTAGAGTTGCCGCCTTGCAGCACCAGAAGCCCGGGTTTGATCCTGACTACGGGTGCAGTCTGTATGGGGATTGTACATTCTCCCTGTGACCATGTGGGTGCTCCGGTTTCATTCCCCGTTTCCAAAGACGTGCAGGTTTGTAGGCTAATTGGCTTCTGTAAGTTGTTCCTAGTGTGTAGGATAGAACTAGTGTATGGGGTGATCTCTGGTCGGTGCGGACTCAGTGGGCCAAAGGCCCTGTTTCCTTAAGGGCCTGTCCCACTTACGTGTCCTTGGCACGCAAATTACGTGACCTCGTGATCGTGTTGAGCCGCGACGGTCCCGCAAAGGTCGCGCGCAATTTCATGCGTACGCACAGCCGTCTGGAGCGCGTGACGTCATTTGAAGATGGACACAAAGCTGGAGTAACTCAGCAGGACCGGCAGCATCTCTGAAGAGAAGCAATGGGTGATGTTTCGTGTCGAGACTCTTCTTCAGTCCGAAAAGAAGGGTCTTGGCCCGAAATGTCTATCTTCAATTTTCTTGGCCCTGCTCTGGGAGTAGAGTGGGGGCGGATCCGGACCGCAACGGCCGTGAACCCCAGGCCGAGCTCAGCAATCGTTTGCCTGTTTCTGCTGCTGTTGAAGGTGAGACGTTGCGTCGCGCCAGGGTCTTGGGCCTGTCCCACTTTGGCCGTCAGTTACGCGACAGGCCATTGGCGCGCGAAGATTTAGTTTGCTACAAAAATTTCGGAGCCTCGCACGATGTCGCGCACAACTACATACCCCTCCGCGCTTCTCAGTGGGACCGGCCCCGCGCGGCCATACGATGCCCGTGCGCCTCAACGCGACCACGAGGTCACGTAATTTGCGTGCCAAGGACACGTAAGTGGGACAGGCCCTTTACTGTATCTCTAAACTAAACTAAACCAGCAAATATTTTTAGAATATCTAATAATTCAAGTCATTGACATGATCAGCAAAATCTATGCGTGAGCAGTTTCATTTTAAATTCAAATCACTTTTCAGAGGTTGAAGAATCTGATTACTATCTTGTTTTATTAACAATATGAAAGCAAAATTACTGAATTCATGAATAATGATTAAAGCGACTTACAGGAGCCGACATTGTTTGTAGATGGGATGCACCAAGAACAGGTTTACTCTCTTGCAGAACATTGGTCATCCTCTTTGAGAAGGATTATGTCTAGTTAACCTCGGCATCAACGAGTGGCACAGTGCCGTAGCAGTAGAGTTGCTGCCTTACAGCGCCTGAGACCAGGGTTCGATCCAGACTATGAGTGCTGTCTGCACGGAACTTGTAGGTTCTCCCCATGACCGCGTGGGTTTTCTCCGGGTGCTCTGGTTTCCTCCCACAGTCCAATTAACCTACAGGTTTGTAAGTTAATTGGCTTTGGTAAAAATTGTAAATTGTCCCTAGTGTGTAGGATAGTGCTAGTGTACGGGGTGATCGCTGGTTGGTGCGGACTCGGTTGGCCAAAGCGCCTGTTTTCGTGCTGTATCTCTAAATGCTGAAGTCTAAAATCGAAAATCAATGACAGTTGGATCAAATTAAGTCAAGGATTTACAAGATAGGATGTTTTTTACAGTTCCAACAATCAAATAACTAGTGCATTTGAGCTGTGCTTTCCTGTGCTCATAAAGTTTGGCAAAAAATTTGCATGTATAATCTGAGTGTGAAATGTTTCTCTTGCACTGTTGAATCTTTCTGTGGTCACGATGCTTCTGCCCTGCGCTTGATGGTGTCGAACTCACACGATAGAGCCTATGAAGTCATGAATTTACTTGATGGCAAATATCAACACCTGAATGACTCAGTGGTGGCACGGTGGCGCAGCAATAGAGTTGCCACCTTTCAGCGCAAGAGACCCGGGTGCAATCCTGATTGTGGGTGCTGTCTGTGCAGAGTTTGTACGTGCTCCCCGTGACACCGTGAGTTTTCTCCCGGTGCTCCGGTTTCCTTCGAGTATGTAAGATAGAACTAGTGTATGGGTTATTGTGGGACGGCACAGACTCGGTGGGCGGATGGGCCTGTTTCCATGTTGTATCTCTGAACTAGACTCAGGATCCACTCTCCCTTTTTAAGTAAAAGCAATATATTTCACAGCACTTGAGAAGATTTCGCAATGGAGCAGGCAAAATCTGCATGAAGAAACTGCAATGCCGGTTTACATCAAAGAAATCTATCAAAGCTGCTAAGAATGTTTTAAATAATTAATGGATCACCATCCCCACCCCCCCCCCCCCCCCCCCCCCCCCGCCTACTAAGTTCCTGCTAAGTCTGCTTGACTTATTTCCAGAATTTAGAAAGGGGTGGCACGGTGGTGCACGGTAGAGTTGTTGCCTTACAGAGCTAAACGCCCGGGTTCAATTCTGATTACGGGTGCTGTCTGTACACAGTTTGTACATTCTCCCTGTGACCGTGTGGGCTTTTTCTAGGTGCTCCAGTTTCCTCCCACATCCCAAAGGCGTACAGGTTTATAGGTTGATTGGCGTCCGTAAATGATCCCTAGCGTCTTGAACGAGTGTATGGTGATCGCTGGTCGGCATGGACTCGGTGGACTGAAGGCCCTGTTTCCATGCTGTATCTTTAAACTAAACTAAACTCTAAATTAATTTAGTCTAGACTCAACTGAGCTCAGATCAATGCTGAGGAATGATCCCGACCCAAACATTGCATTGTATTTTACCCAGGGCAAGGAATCAAGAACCAGAGGACATAGGTTTAAAGTGAAAGGGGAAAGATTTAATCGGAACCTGAGGTACAACTTTTTCATTGAGAAGATGGTGAGTATTCGGAACAAACTGCCAGAGGAGTTACATTAAACACCAGAGGGCAGAGCTAATTGAGAGGGGCAAAATAAGCGAGTTTGGTATTCCGACTGCGCATGCCCAGGTCAAAGGTCACTCGTGATAAACATTCACGGCATTCTGAGTTGCTGCAGCGTTTTGTGTGTGTGCCCGTTGATGGCGGGATTGGGCTGGAGTTGGCACTTCTTCTCCACGCTGGCTGTGGGCCTGGGGCCGCCGCTGCTCCGGGCCGGTACCTGTCGGTCCTGGGTCACCCCGGACATCTCCAGCCGGGGTGACCCCGGACCAACAGGACACCGGTGCGGAGCAGCGGCGGGATGGGACACTCCAGACGATCCAGTTCGGCAGCACTTACAGCGCCGGAGACCCGGGTTCAATCCAGGCTGCGGATGAGGCGCGGGACTGTGTGCGTGCAGCAGCACAGCTGCCGAGAATGTCTCTCCGTTGGTCCAGTGTCTTCCACTCGCATCTGCCCCCATTGTCTCACTGTTCCACCCCACTCTCCCGTTACCTGCCAACCCCGTTCCTCAGATTAAATATATTTTTACACATTAATTATGAATAAAGATAAGAATTTAGGCAGAATTTATACAGCCAGTGCTTCGTACGCATTTTCTTTATCGCGAATGACCTTTGACAAATCCCATGATTCCTTGCATTTTTCAGAATACCGAACTTGCTTATTTATAGGAGATATGCGGGGCAAGTTTTTAACACACAGGGTGGTGAGTGCCTGGAATTTGCTGCTTGGGGTGACGGTTGAAACAGATATGTTAGTGGCATTTATAAGACTTTTCCAAAGGCGGGATATGGACTATGTGTGGGGCAGATAAGCGATGGTCTCAGTCGACACAGACATTGTGGGCCGAAGGGCCTGTTCTTGCGTTGTTCAGTTCTATGCTCTATGTGGAAGGTAGATGAGGCAGTTAAAAAACACCATATCAAAGACACTTGCATAGGTACATGGATAGGAAAGTTTAGGTTAGTTTAGCTTAGTATAGTTTAATTTAGTTTTAGTTTAGTTTAGTTTAGCGATATAGCATGGAAACAGTCCCTTCGGCCCACCGACCAGCGATCCCTGCACATTAACACTATCCTACATATAAGGGACAATTTACAATTTTTACTGAAGCCAATTAACCTATAAAACCTGCATGTCTTTGGAGTGTGGGAGGAAACCGGAGCTCCCGGGGAAAACCCACGCAGTCACAGGGAGAACGTACAAACTCCGTACAGACAGCACCCATAGTCAGGATCGAACCCGGGTCCCAGGCGCTGCAAGGCAGCAACTCTACCGCTGTGCCAACATGTTCTATGCTCAATTGGAAGGTAGATGAGGCAAGTACATTAGCAACATTTAAAAGACTCTTGGATAGGTACATGGATAGGAAAGTTTAGTTTATTATCACGCATACCGAGGTACAGTGGAAAACGTTTATGTTGTGTGCTATCCAGTCAGCGGAAAGGCAATACATGATGACAATCAAGCACTCGAGCGGGCAAATGGGAATAGCTTAGATGGGGCATCTTGGACAAGTTGGGCTGAAGGGCCTGTTTCCCTGCTGTATGACTCTCTAACATTATACCCAGCGAGTCATTCCAGTACTTTGCGTTGATGCTTTCTCCTTGATCCAGGCATGAAATAAGAGCGCGACTAAAATCGTGCAAGCATCCTCTGGTCAAATACGTGAAAAAAAAGGTGGAGCGGATGCCTAATTTAAAATTTGCTTCATTTAAATAAATGGAATAAGTTCCAGTATTATTACAAAACTAAGGCTTCATTTGATCTCTACCGGATGAGGTACATTTGCTGTTTCTTTAATTTATGTATATCAGGCCAGTTGGAATGTTGGTTCATCCATACATATTTATGAGTCAAAACACTAACTTGTAAAATAGAGACTGCTGAATTAATAGCATTGGAAGGAGGATCTTCTGGATAGCAGCAGTCGACAAACACAGGAAGTGCATTTACAAAATGCATATTACCACAGCTTAAAGAAAACCCAAAAGCAGACTATTGTACTTGATCTGAAGATGGAAGCTGGCAACATTCCCATGAGAGGAGCCTCTCGAACGACAAATAAGTCGTTCTTAATTCAAAGGTCGCTCTCCTGAGATGGATGAAAGAAAGAAGTCTTTTTTTTTGCTTGCTTATGCTGAATCAAATGCAGCATCCCTCCTTGAAAAGTATCACAAGATTTAATTAGCTTGACTTGCTAAATCTCTGCGGTCTAAGCATGATCTTTGCTTCGCAGATGTGATCAAAGGATTTCTGAACCTACACAACACTCCAAAGAAAAATCATCAGCCTTAATCACCTTCTCAGCACATCCTTACTCCGTGTATGCTGAACTCAACATAAATTGATGCTCCCGTGGAAAATAATATCCTGACAGAAGGAATGGCAACGAAGGTTCCTGGTCTATTACGTTAGGGTTTACGTTGGCATTTTTTTGCCGTGCCATGGAAGTACGCCAAACAAAACGTTATAGCGGACAATTTTACAGCACTTTAAACTGCCATTGAAATAGCTGGTGAGAAAATTGTGAAAATTCCGGTTCTTTTTTGACAAATTCTCTTAAAATTCTACTTGTGGATGATTAAAGATTTCCTAGAATTTTACAAAATTCAAATATGTAGATATTCTGATATGTAGGGGCGGCACGGTGGCGCAGCGGTAGATTTGCTGCCTCACAGCGCCAGACCCGGGTTTGATCCTGACTACGGGTGCTTGTCTGTACGGAGTTTGTACGTTCTCCCCGTGGCCTTTGTGGGTTTTCTCCGAGATCTTTGGTTTCCTCCCACATCCCAAAGACATACAGGTTTGTAGGTGAATTCACTTGGTGGAAGTGTAAATTGTCCCTAGTGTGTGTAGGATAGCGTTAATGTGGGGTGATCGCCGGCCAGTGTGGACTAGGTGGACCGAAAGACCTGTTTCCGCGCTATATCTCTAAACTAAACCAAAGATCTGTCAAAAATTCATGAATGAAGAAACAAGGAACTTGTTGACTTACAAAAAAAAAGATGCTGGTTTATAAAACAAAACACAAAGTGCTGGAGTAACTCAGCGGGTCAGGCAGCATCTCTGGAGAACGTGGATAGGTATGGTTTGGATCTGGACCCTTCTTCAAGCTCATTAATATCAGGACTACATTTAAACATACAGTGTCCTGTGCATATACAAACAGATCTCTTGCAAGGATGTTTCTCCGATTGCAATCTTAATTTGCAAGCAGATATGGTTTGTCATTTTGTGTGGATGGATGCAATTTAATGTAAATCATCTTAATTCAGTCAAGTAACCTTCTTTGCCCGCACACATTGTGGGCAATGTTCAAGAATATTTGCCTGGATTAAAGGATTTCAGCTACGAGGAATAGATGGATAAACTTGGATTGTCTGATGAAGGGTCCCGACCCCATTCTTTTTCTCCAGAAATGCGGTCTGATCCCTTGTGTCTTATCATTGGATTGTTTTCTATGAAACATCGGAGGATGAAGGGAGACTTGATCGAAATATATAAAATTATGACAGGCATAGATAGGGTCGACAGTCAATACCTTTTCTCCCAGCGTTAAAATGTCCAACACTAAAGAGCATGGATATAAGGTGAGAGAGGGGAAGTTTAATGGAGATGTGTGCGCCATGTTTTTAACACAGAGACTGAAGGTGGCCTGGAATGCAATACAATACAATACAATACCTTTTATTTGTCATTTGAACCTCACATGAGGTTCAAAACGAAATTTGGTTTCTGCAGCCATACAAAAAAAGAACCAAGACACACACCAACACAATTCAATTCACATAAACATCCATCACAGTGAGTCTCCTCCTCACTGTGATGGAAGGCAAAGACTTGTCTCTCCCCTGCTCTCCATTCCTCTCCCGAAGTCGAGGTCAAAGCCCACGGCGGGCGCTAGCAAGGCCGCGGCCACTCAAAGCCACGCCGGGCGATGTAGGGCCCTGCCCCGGGTCTTGATGTTGGAGCCCCCGGCGGGCGCTAGCAAGCCGCGGCAATTTACAGCCGCGCCGGGCGTTGTAAGGCCCCCCTCCAGGTCACTCTCAACCCCGCAATTCGGGCGGGAGAAGTCGCCGTTGACAGTGCCCCGCAAAGCAGTCTCCCACCGGGGACCCGCGAGCTCCCGGTGTCACCATCCACCGGAGTCGGGTCGCAGCAGCTCGCCCCCGCAGCTCTTCACGCTCCGAAGCTGGCTAGCTCCACGGAGGTAGGTCCGTAGGTCCACAGCTCCACAGGCTCCACAGCTCCACAGCTCCACAGCTCCACAGCTCCACAGCTCCACAGCTCCACAGCTCCACAGCTCCACAGCTCCACAGCTCCACAGCTCCACAGCTCCACAGCTCCACAGCTCCACAGCTCCACGGAGGTAGGTCCACAGCTCCACAGGCTCCGTGACTTGAGCCCCCAGGTCGCTCCGGTTGGAGGCCGCTCCACGGCGCTAGGCCCCAACGGCAACGGAGACCCGACAGGGAAAAGGTCGGGTCTCCATGCAGGGAAGAGATTTAAAAGTTCCCCCCACCCCCCACACATACACATTTAAAAACCCATTACAAACTAAACCCTCAACAGGACAAAAAAATAAAAAATACACAGACAGACTGCAGAGGCCGCTGCGACATCGGTCGCGCCGCCCGCATTGCCAGTGGTAGCAGTGGAGGCATATACAATAGCCGCATTTAAGAAGCTTTTAGATAGCACATAGAAATGCAGGGAATAGAGGGATGAGGACATGCAGTCAGAAGAAGGGTCTCGACCCAAAACACCACCCATTCCTTCTCTCCAGAGATGCTGCCTGCCCCACTGAGTTACCCCAGCATTTTGTGTATACCTTCGATTAAAACCAGCATCTGCAGTTCTTTCTTACACAGAGGGATATGGATCATGTACTGCCAAATTAGATCAGTTTAGCTTGGAATCATGTTCGGTGCAAACATTCTGGGCCGAAGGGCATATTCAATAGTCAGTGGTCAATAGGGTGTAATTTGTCACATATGCAAGTTTAGTTTAGTTTAGTTTAGAGTTTAGTTTAGAGACACAGTGCGGAAACAGGCCCTTCGGCCAGCGATCCCCGCACATTCACACTATCCTACACACACTAGGGACAATTTACATACACCAAGCCAATTAACCTACATACCTGTATGTCTTTGGAGAGTGGGGGGAAATCGAAGATCTCGGAGAAAACCCACGCGGTCACGGGGAGAACAATACAAACTCCGTACAGACAGCACCCATAGTGAAGTTCTTTTTGCATAAATTATCCATGCAGGGGGCATTATTCGATGTCCAAAGTCCAGTCGGACCGCGCGCTCGATGTACGGCCAACCGACGGCCCTCTCCTCTCCTTGACCGGCCATCTTTGTGTCCCGGGGGCGCCCACTGCAGCTGAGCTTGAAGGCCCCAGTTCACCCTTCCACCTGGCCATTGCTCCTCACTTCCTACTTCTCCAGCTCCTTCCTGGTTATGCCGTCTGCCGAGCCGTCGGGCGGATTCCCGATCCCGGCGACCGCGAGCCTTTTGGTGGACGGACTCCGTCGTGCCTTCGGGTGGGTTCCTGGCAGTGGCGAACTGGCCAGGGTGTCAGCTTGAATGATGGCAAGTGGGCCCCTGATGAAGTGGGCCCCCTATATCAAGTGGGCCCCTGATGAAGTGGGCCCCCTTTGTCTCCTGGCAACCAATATTTTTAGACCCAGTCCGCCACTGGTTCCTGGTCTTGCCGGAGACCGCAGCAGGCAAGCCGGGCCTACTGAGTGGCTCCACCAAGCTCGGGCAGAGTCGGGCCTGCTGTTGCCGGAAGTGGCCCGGCCCACTCTACCGTTCTATGTTCTAAAAGGCACAAAAAGTGCTGGAGTCAATCAGTGGGTCAGCAGCCTCTATGGGGAACATGGACAGATGACGTTTTGGGTCAGGACCCTTCTTCTGGAACTCCGGCCTGGACGGAGCCGGCAGATCCCTATCCATAGCCGGCTTCCGAGGCCGACTTTGCGGACCGGTATCTCGGCCCCTTGGTGGACTCGGCAGACCGTTCCGTAAGCGTTGGACTCCGCTCGGAGGCCGTGACCTCCTTTGGTCCAGCAAAATGGATCTCTGTAAACTAGTACAATCCTACACACACTAGGAACAATTTACAAGAATACCAAGCGGATTAGCCTACAAACCCCTGTACGTCTTTGGAGTGTGCGAGGAAACCAGAGATCCTGGAGAAAACCCACGCAGGCCACGGGGAGAATGTACAAACTCCGTACAGACAGCACCTGTAGACAGGATTGAATCCGGGCTCTGGCTCTGTCAGGCAGCAACTCTATACCGCTGTGCCACCTTGCCATCCCTACGGAGAAATGGAGCATTTTGTGTTAATCTCGGACAGAAATGGCGGGATTGTAATCACCCTCACTCCCCCAACAGTTGACACGATGACAGACTTTGCTAAGTGATGTTAGAGCTGCGCTTTGTAGCAACGGAGTAAGAGCAGGAGATGGCCATGTCGAGCGTCAACAAGCTCAGACATTCATTAAGATCACGACTGATCAAACCCCAGCTTCAACTCCTCTTACCTTCACCCCCCAAAGTCTAAAAACGGTTTCATCTCGGTCATGACTTTACTTTCACTGGCCCAAAGTCTACAACTCCCGAGGAGAGAGAACTCTACAGATTCAAAAGGAAAGTCCTCCTCAGCTTGGCTGAGCCTCCAGTTATACAGAGACTCTGCATCCCTGCTTCAGTTTAGTGTCATTTATTGTCACGTGTACCAAGGTACAGTGAAAAGCTTTTTGTTGCCTGTCCAGTAAAGTCCAATTAAAGAAAGTCCAAGGATCTCCGATGAGGTAGATAGTAGTTCAGGACTGTTACGTTGCCTGAAAACAGCTGGGAAGAAACTGTCCCTGAATCTGGAGGTGTGCGTTTTCACACTTCTGTGCCTCTTGCCTGATGGTAGAGGGGGGAAGAGGGGGTGACTGGGGTGAGACTGGTCCTTGCTGAGGCAGCGTGAAATGTAGATGGAGTCAACGGAAGGGAGGTTGGATTGGAAAGTTGAAAGATCAAGGTTTTCGACCCGAAACATCACCTATTCCTTTTCTACAGAGAGACTGCCTGACTCTCTGGGTTACTCCAGTATTTGGCGTCTATCTTCTGTCCTTATCTTTGGTTACATCTTGGAGCGTAGCAGTGAAAAGTGCACTGTTCTCATTCCATCTAACTAAATGGTCCCTGGTAAAGACTACTTGAATGTTGGTATGTGAAACAAACAAAGTGCCATCCCTTGCCTGGGGCCTTGTCGTGGGTCGGCAGCTACTGATGTGGAAGCTGAAAGGAGGCTTTGAGTAATCAAAAGAAGCCTTTGTTATGTTTCATTGCAACGGAGCATTTCAATCACAGCTAGAATAGAGCCTATCCACTGCTGTCATCCAAGAACCCGCAGCCCTTTAAGATACTCTGGGCTTTCAAATCCACCTTATCTTCACGAAACGTAATTGATCCATGCTCTCCAGAGATGCTGCCTGACTCACTGAGTTACTCCAGCATTTTGTGTCTTTTTTTTGTGCACAATTTACTTGAAATCCAAATCTCCGATGAGCGATACTGGTTAGCCACGCAACAAAGGCTTTTCACTGTACCTCGATACACGGGACAATAAACCATACGAAACTGGTATTATGCGCCAGAATCATCAACTCTTTCTCTCATCAGTGCGGCACGGTGGGGCAGCAGTAAGCCTCTGCCTCACGGCGCCATAGACCCAAGTCGATCTGACCTCAGGTGCTGTCTTGTATGGAGTTTTGCACGTTTTTCCCTGTAACCCTGTGAGGTTTCCTCTAGGTGCTACGTTTCTTCCACATCCCCAAGACGTGCGGGTTTTGTAGGTTATTGCCCCGAGCGTGTGGGGGAGTGCATGTGAAAGTGGGATAACATAGAACTAGTGTGAACGGGTGATCGATGGAGAGACTTGTTGGGCCGAAGGGCCTGTTTCCATGCTGTATCTGTCAATCGATCTATATTTGTTTCATTGTGTTTTCAATGCATTCATGTTTATTTTTATGCAGTAATAGCTTTATTAACAATTATTAGGTTTTGAATGATTTAAATGTCAGAAACATTAAAAGGAATTCAGTGGACTGCGTGCCAATGTTTTCTCACAATTTTAGAAAGCGGATAACACAGAACTAGCGTGAACGGATGATCAATGGTTGGCATGAACTCAGTGGGCCGAACAGCCTCTTTCCATGCTGTATCTCGAAACTATACTGAACTAAATTTAAAGATATGTTACTTAAGTATTCATGTGCTGGCACTGAAGAATATTTGAGGGGACGAGAAATACAATTGAACCTTGGTTGAGGATCCTCCAGCATCAAATGTGACTTCTATCTCTTACCACTGGGTGGCGCCTCGACGGCAGCCTCGCCTACAGTTTGTCTGTCCTTTTCGTTTTTTTTGTTATTTTTAGTCTGTTTAAAAAGTTAATGTTGTTAATGTTGTCTGGTTTGTTTTATGTGGGGGGTGGGGGAGGGGGTCAGGGGAAACTTTTTTTCAATCTCTTACCTTGCTGGAGATGCGATTGTTTTCCGGATCGTATCTCCAGTTGCTCTGCGGCCTAACATCGTGGAGCTGGAGGCCTTGCTCGAGACTGACTGTGAGCCTCACCACGTGCCGGGCGTGGACTTAACATCGGAGCCGATCCCTTGCCTGGGAACAATAATAAACATAAACTTAAAGCAGGAGTTGACAACCTTGTTCTGCATCGGGCCAGGACACATGTCTGTGAGTGGA